>NW_027271622.1:1187500-1426040 GCF_040938485.1 Diadema antillarum
GAGAAGAAGTAGAAGTAAAAATAACAGCAGCGTAAAGGCAGTTCAACAGCTGCAACATGGATTTTAGGAAAACATAATGGCTCCTGTATCTCAGGCCATCCTCAGCATACGTCACAAATACATTATCAACAGGTACAGACGCAATGCATGGAGGCACTATGCAGAGCCTGAAGAAGGGGGGTGTTGGGGGCCACATCCCCCTCCCCATTTTTTTTTTTGCTTGTCACCACCCCCCCTCCCCAAAGATCAATGAGAGGGGTACCACTGACATTGACCACAACCTTCCCCCGATCACGCAGCCCCCTCTCTCACCCGCGAAAAATGTTCCGCGTCCCCTGTGATGTACCCTCTCATCCCAACAAAGAGGAGAAAGAGGGAACTAAAGAGAAAGGAAATGGGAGTAGGGAAAGAAGGAAGGGGGGAGGTAGAATAATAAGGAAGAATTAAGTGTAAACAAAGAGGAAGAAAGACTATAAGAAGCCAAGGAGGAGGAGGAGAAGAAGAAGAAGAAGAAGGAGAAGGAGGAGGAGGAAGAGGAGGAGGAGAAGAAGAAAAGTAAAGATCTATAACATGCTAAACCATCTCATTCTAATAAAAAAATGATTTCGTCAATAAATGCAGAAATTATTCAGAAATGATGATCATGGTTTTGATAACCATGACAGTAAAGTTGTTGATTATAGTGATGAAGATAGTGAAGATAATGAGTATGATAATAGTAATAGTTCTTATTATGATAACATTAATAATAATGATAATAATAATGATTAAAATAATAGTCATAATGATAATCATGCCTAAAACAATGATAGTGATTGTAATGATTGCCAGATCCGTTTGCCTCTTGAAGAGACTGAACACGTGCTGAAGATGGGGTTGGAAATGAAGAACGAAAAGAGCAAACCAGAAGGAAAATGGAATTGGTCTAGGAAGGAAAAAAAAAGCGAAGGGAAGAGGCATGGACATGATTGAGGTTAAAGCAGGGGCATGAATACCATGAGATCAAGGTTTCCTGTGAGTATGTCACGAATAGCAAGAACTAAAGATGTTTCATCACTTTTCCGGAAGAGGTATGAAATCGCCTCTGGCGTTTGCTCATAGCTCAGCCTAGTTTCGTGAAAGGGAACGACATTCTCATTGCGTCTTTTAGATTTTCTTTTCGTTCTTTTCGGGATAGAGGAGGAGACGTATGTATGCTAAAATTGCTTGTCGATGTGCCATTTATTCTGTTGTTTTCTCTTTCCCATCCAGCTTTACTTTGATTTGTTTAATTGATCGAAAGATAAAGAAACATCCGATTAATCGCGCCGCAAACTGAGGTGGTCAGCCTTTCCCTTGACGGTCCTTTGTATCATCGGTCGGACGGATATATATATGGAATAAGTGCGTGTTGAAACAATTGATTCGAATCAACGGATTAAGTTTTACTGCCTTTGATAAATAGTCAACTCCTTGTCAAATACTTAAGTGGAAAAAGAGTAAAGGCCCTATAATGACTATCAAATGTCATGCATGCGGACTATACAGGAACGAGCCAAGAAGAATATCATGCTTTGATTTAAAGGGAAGATGTAGTATTGGTTGAGGTGAGGATTCAGCTTTTAAATTTTGGCGAGATACAAAGAAACTACTCAATGAGTTGTTACAGAAGATGCAATTCTCAGAGGATTTCAAAGTTTATTTGATGAAAATCGGTTTTGATATTGCTGAGATATCCAAAACCGAATTAAAACAGAACGATCCTCATAGAATATGGGTCCCACCTGTCATTTAATAAGATCGCTTTGTTTAGAATATCTATGCCATTTCGAAACCAATTTACATCAAATAAACTCCTCTTTTAATAATTTAGTTCCTCTTTTAATTTTTTTACATGCTCTTTCATATTTCATAAGAGGTGTCTCATTACCTCACGAACTCATCATAAGAAAACACCGTAAGAAACCTAAATCCCCATCTCAACCGAAACTGTACATCCCTTAAATTGGATCAGACCAAACTACAACTGTAAACATGGGTAGAAAACAATGCTTGTTTGCATTTTAGCTGTGGTTGCACGAACAGGCTGTGTGCAGCAGTAACGGGAAAGGTCTTGTTACTGCCTAATTATGATCTCATAGAGGACATCTTCTAGCAGAAAAGAGTCCAAAGTAACAACAATACCGAACCCCTGTGCGATTTGCCAATGCATTTTGCAACGTACATATTCAGAGATGAGGACGCGATTAAATGCATGATATTATGTGCATTATTATGTGTGAGTGGGGACAACCTGGAAAGGTTATCGCACTGACAATCAGTCTATAAACAACAGGACTCTACGCCCCTCTCCTGGACACAGCACGTCAAAACACACACACCGTGCAGATGTTTTTGTTTTTGTATTTATCTTTACTATCAGTTGTCTCCGCAGAGTATTATGATGTCCTCTGTCCGTTGTCATGGTAACAGCAATATTTCTATTAATTATACCTCTGTAGCATAGACACCATTTTGCTTTCACCGAATTGGTGGAACTGTCATCACGCTTAAAAGCAGTGGGGGATCAAAAATGCAGGGTATTATACTGAATGTGTGGTCCCTGTTACAACCTGACCTTCGATTTCTGTCAACTTTACAGGCAGATAAGGCTGTTGCACGCGTTGTGGCATTTGAGCCAATTTGCGCTGGCCGCGTGAGTCGCCGTGCTGAAACCCTTGTCAAGGACAACTTATTCATAATGCAATTTCTATCTATTAAATGTCCTCGAACATCAATCCGATTGATTATAATATGGTGTAGTAACGTATACTGGCCTTCATCATTTTGTCAGAATATTTTTGTTACTTATTTGGTGGAAGGGATAACGAGTGATGGATGTATAGGGGGCTAGAGATACAGTGTGCATACATATAAACCACGGGGGATGGTGCGGACATGAAAACAGGTGTGGAGACAAAACCAACAGGATATGGGGGTATATGTTTGTTTTAATTTTCATTTCACGTGGGCAGTACATTATCTACAAAGCAAGCACTTAAATGCTTATGAGGAAGCCATACCGCGGGACCGTCAGGTTTTGGTCCTTGCCTCCCGATGGACAAGGCAATGTGTTAAAGTGCCTTGCCTGAAGGCACAACTGGGACTTAAAACCAGGGACCATACGGCTGAGAATCTCTGGTTTTACTTAACAACGGCTCCTCAGAAAAGGAAACAAAACATAAACAGACTGACACATTTTAAGAGGATGGCAGGATGCAGTGAAGACGGATGTCATCCATCCATCGACATGTCTCTCTCGGTGAATAAACCAAGAAGAAAAGGACGATGAAAAAACAACAACTAAGGATAGAGTTGGAAAAGTGGGTACAGACAGATCAAACAAAAACATACAAAGAAAAAACGAAAGCTACAAAGCTAAAATCTCTCCTCCGGTAATTACTGAAATTTAAAACAAACAAACAAACAAACAAACAAACAAACGCGAGTGGTATTATTACTATAAGTTATTATTCGTGTTTCTTTATGATTTAAATTGTGTTTTTGATCTAATTTACAAACAATGTATGTATCAGTCAGCTGTCAAGCATTCGACAGACGTCTAGCAGATATAAAAAAAGATGAATGTTTATTGGTTGTGAAAAAAAATGGAAAGGAAGGGAAGGGAAAATTGCTATACACTCAGTTTCATTCGGTTACTCTACCTCTAAGTTACCCTGGTCTGAAGGGGGCCGTAACCCTGCTAGAACTATCAATGACAGCTTACCTATAACCCCTTGGATTTCAAGCCGGATTACTGCGATTTTCACTTGGTGCCAGTTCCCTATTCAAGTAGCAACTGTGAAGTTAACGTCGTTTTTGTTTGTCAATTATTTGAATGACAGACATGCATGTGAAAGCGATGCGCAATAACACTGCGTTGGGGATTACATGACTAGGACGTTCGCTCACAAAGTGTAAAGACCAGAAACAATACGTTCGTTACTCAGAAAATCGTCTCCTGCATGTTTGTTTTTTCTCCTTATTTTTTTCTTTTTCAACATCGAGAGAATAATTTGCAGTAGTCGGATGATAAACACTGAGATATATTTTGAAGCAGGAAGGTAAAAACAAAATGGACGATATTTAATAGCACCGATGACGTTGTCAATCAGTTAATTGATAGGCATTGGTTGTACAGACTGAAAGACAAATTTTACTTAGTAATATGAAGGAATTGTTGTCAAGGTTCTTGTGAAGTGTACACAACTAGAAAGACATTTCTGCAGAAGGAAAAGAAATATGTCTGAATTCATGTTTTGGTGTTTGGTATGTTATAAAAGCCCGCCCGTAATCTAACATTGAAACAGCCTCTGGTTATAGTGTATATGATTATTTTGATTCTATGAAATCATCTTGCGATCCCGGTTTATGATCGATAGCAAGCAATCATGCGTGTCTATCGACAGGGGGAGCAGTTACATAATCGCCAACTAATCAAAATGTGGCGAAAGTGCAGACGGATATTGCAGTGTGATGCATTGGAAAACTGGCATTTAATTGGCAGAGTCGTTATCAAATTGATTGTATAGTTTTTTCGCGCGGTATGGCGGCAGATTTTCTTTCTTTCTTATCTTCTTCAAGATCCAGTGTGTGAAAGTTGAACCAAAATTTGACAAAATTTCAATTATCGTCAATTCCCACTGATATTACCTGCGATGAGAAGAATAGAAACATACATTTCATAATGTGATATTTTGAATGCCATGGTAGACGAAAATGATTTTCTATCTAGAGTTTACAATTACTGTGTTTTAGATATTTTTGGTTGCTTAAACGCAGTTTACCTTCCTCGATAGTCTCATCCTGATATGTTTGCGTGGTGTTGATTTTGGTTGTTTTTCGCTTTCGAAACAGGATAGAATATCTTATTTGGTTGAGAAGGGATCTCTGGGAACTTTTAAAAAGCTTAATTTGCTGATCTGATACATACCTATACCACTCTCTTGTTCCTCACTCTATTTTTTCTCTCTTTCTCTCCCTCACCTTCTCTCTATCTCTCGCTCTCGCCCTCTCTCTCACACTTTCTTACAGTGTGTTATATAATTACAATCTATTAAGCCCTATAGGTTTTGTTTTGACGAACCAAAACGGCATATTCTTTCCAGCTTTTAGAATAGTATTACAAAAGCGAAAATCAAAGATAGGGCAGTAGAGTGGCGTAATTCGCTCACACTCACACCCCATCGGCCTCAATTCGTTCAACCCATATTCAGGTCCTCCTGCTGTTGGGTTCAATTAGCCAGTTTGGATGCCAGTGATTTGACACGGAAGTGAAACAAAATGCCTTCCAAAATAACAGATGTCACTTTCCAAGGAATCTGAGTGATTAATATAGTAGAAAAAAAAGACAACAACAAACAAACAAAAGAGAACAGAGAGAGAGAGAGAGAGAGAGAGAGAGGGAGAGGAAGGGAGAGAGAGAATTGCCTCGCTCCGGAATGAAGTAACAAGGATTGTATGATATTGATAGAAATTGTTATAATCATCATCCTTATATTTTAACATCTTTTAATACAGAATTACCCAATCCCTGTCCCTCCCCTTCACTTGAGGCCGCAGCTGCACCCACGCGACCCATACGGGTATTCCAGAGATGCAGTGACGGGCGTCACTTGATATACGAAATACTAGATCTGCGGGGGAACAGCGAAAAAGAAAGAAAAAAAAAACAACAACGGGAGACAAATTGCCGGAGCATATGTCTGAAAAAATAACGATTTCTGAAGAAATTTGTATCAGTTTTGCTGGTAACCGATAGTCTCTGCAAGTGACTATCGATCACGTGGGCTCTACCAGGGGAAGGCATGCCAATCATCTTGAAATAGCAGCTGGAAGTTGTACTTAACATTCTTTCCCCTTTGTCTGATATCCCTTTGGGCCCCTTGGCCAAAAACGGAAAAGAAACAGGAAAAAAAAAAGTAATTGGTCAAAACGCACTGAGTTGAAAATATGAAAGGATTCTGGGTTGTTGTTTTTTTTTAATAAGATTTTTCCACTTGTTTATTAATGTATTGGCAGTTCAGAATTTTCTTATGTTATTCGTATATACATGGTTTAGACTTTACTCTTTACATATATGTGTGTATGTGTGTGTGTGTGTGTGTGTGTGTGTGTGTGTGTGTGTGTGTGTGTGTGTGTGTGTGTGCGTGTGTGAGTGTGTGTCCGGGTGCGTATTTCTTCGGCTGTACTTTCTTGGCTGAAAATGCTCATATTTATTCTTATTTTTCCGCAAGAACAGAATCGTCATATCATTGAAGTGTTGTCAGTGGCAGCCCGAGCCTGTCCTTTAGTCTGTTACCAGGTCAACGTAAGGCATCATCATCCTCCAGTTTTGCAAGAGAAGCAAAATCTACTATTTTCATTAAAGACATCAATGCGAATCTAGTCCGGCTCGTTTTGTAAAGATTGTCGAGCTTTGCTGATTGTAAATGCTGATAATTATGATGTTTAAATGTAATTATGAAGAAACATTCAAGAATCAAAAGTTATACTGTCACTATCAAGTCTATTCGAGCAAAATATCAATGGTATGCTATCAAACCTAACGCTGCTGTCTCCGGTCGTAATCTCTAAGGTAGTAAATCCTGTTTCCTAAAAATGGTCACATCGCTGTCTCATTTAGCGATCTTTTTCAAAGGCTTTTTATTTCCGTTCAGACAATAGCCCACTCACTTTCACAGACACTGGTAAAGAAATCCAGTTGATTTTTCAGACTGAAAAGTGCTGGATAATGCCTTTAAGCCGGTTGGATATGTTGCGTCGCTTTAGAAAATCGAAGGGGCTTACAATCATTATTGGCTCAGATACTATTCTGGGATCAAGGGGAAACGCAATACGTCGAGCCACCAAAACAAACTGATCATATGCGCATATTTCAGCTCGAACAAGAATTACACGATGAAACACACATTTCCTTCCATCTCGCAGAACAGTACGCAGTTTGTTTTTTCCTGTCCTAGATGTTGTTGGTCTATTTTTTTTTTTTTTTTTTTGCCCGTCTTTTGATGTTGGATGGTCGTGCTTTATAAGTGAAATAATCCTCGGAAATAACATGAACTTGGAGACGTAGAACATGAACAAAATGCAGCGCAAAGAATACGGTAAAGACGTGTTGCTTGTGTTTATGAATTCACAGAAGATGTAGTCGAATTCAGTGACATGATTAATGGTGTAATCGCATAGTGTTTGAAACTCTTGTATAGCAAGGTACAGTACATTTATTGGTTACAATATTTTCTTTTACGTTCATTCAAAATGACGAAACTTCATATCCGATTACTCTCCAATTAAAAGAAAATATCAATGAATTCGCTCTTTTATTGCATGTATTGCAAGCCCAATTTCTCTCTCGAATAAGGCATTTGAAATAGAGGAAAAAGAGACAGGAAGCTTGTTATGAAAGTAAACTTATAGGCAATCTGTAACAGTAGCATAATGAGGGCATGGGGGACAAGGCGTAGGCAAGTGGAAATCATCTCTGCAATCTTCCGGGGACGAAGGGAGTAAGGAAACAAAAAGAAACTTGAGAGTACGGACAAACATTGCAAGACAAACAGCAAGAATATGTATGTATTTATGTATGTATGTATGTATGTGTGTGTGTGTGTGTGTGTGTGTGTGTGTGTGCGTCTGTGTTTTTGTGTCTGTTTTGTTTTTTTTTTGAGAGAGAGAAGACAGATTGTTGACAGACCAAGAGGATGACAAACATACGGAAGCAGAGACACGGTGCAAGATGGACTATTCGACCTGTTGACTGCGACATAACTTGGGCTGGGAGAAAAAAAAATAGAAGCTGAGTGATAATTGACACAGACAGATCGAAGTTGAAGGAAGTCAAGGTGAATATCTTTAGTTCCAGGAACATCATAATGAAAAACAAATTAACGGTCTCTGGTCTCATCTCTTTTCCCCCCTATCTTTATTCAGTAAAGTTTCTCATTGTCAATATTTTTTTTTTCCGTAAACGGTCGGTCATCGAACCAAGAGGCAGGGTCCTTAAAACTTTGATGGATAAAGGAGAAGTGAGATAGTGAGATCAAGACAAAGACAACGTGAGAGGAAATTTAAAACGACGAATAAAAAGAATTTTGAAGTGAATTTTTATGACATGCCATCCAACTAATAGAAGAAAAATCAAACAACACGCATCGATTTAGAAGCAGAATTGCCTGATAACCTGTCTCACATCACAAAACGATTCTGCTTCTTTTTTTTTTTTCTTTCGGTATATTCGGCTGCTTTTTACATGTTTTAGGAACACGAGATAGAACAGTGTGCGATTATGATGGGAAGGGTATTTTGTTGCAAAATTCCACTGTAAAATGTGAAATCGAGATCGAGCTGTGGTGCTTCTTGCCTGTCAACTTGTCTTCAATTGAACTCTAGGGCACAATGGGAAAGAAAAAAAAAAAAACCGAAGAAGAAATGCTGTCATCTTCAAATCAATCCGTACCTCCGGGACGATTTTGTGCAGAGTTACAGAGCGTCACGCTCTACCGAAAAATGAATCCATAAACGCCGGATTGTTATATAAGTAAAGACACACGGTGGCTGAAATGACTTCGCTTTTTGTGTTTATTGGTAGGTCGTATTGGAAACGAAGAAAAAAAGAAACGACCCCCGGGAGATATGCTTTAACATCCCATTTTCCCTGTCACCTCCAACCGGAAAGAGAGTAGAGTCCAATCCTCAGACAAATAAAAGTACATTTGATCTGTTGCCGCGTTCTGAAATTTGGTCATACTATAAGAAATCTATTTTACTGGAACGTCGAAATATTCGTCGAGAAGAGTCTCGAGGATAGGTATTTGTAATGAAATTTGGTCACTGTCATCAAAGAGCTCTGTTTTATCACGGACATGGACTTAAAAAGCAGCTGTTTGTCCATATTGATTGAGTATATTTGCTGTCCTGATAGTTAGTGTTGCACTTCACTTAAAAAAAAAACACAAAACTGTTCGAAATCGAAATAATCAGACACATGTGGCACCCCAACACTCAAACACACAAACGCGCACGTCGACATACTTGTACGCACCAACATCTCTGTCACTTGCTTTATATCAATCAATCAATCAATCAATCAATCAATCAATCAATCAATCAATCAATCAATCATCTATCTATCTATCTGTCTATCTACCTATGTATCTATCTCTTTCCTCTCAACTCCTTAACTAAATTTGTTGGGAATTATTATACTCGTCTAGAAGCGAAGAATGTTAAGAAATCATTAAAGAAAAAAACAACACTTCTTACCAGAAGTCACGTGCCATATACAAATTCTCTGATAACTGTTATCATCTCACTGGCAACAGAGTAAACAAGGCTGAAGCTACGATGAAATGGTAGTCAAAATGAGAGCCGGCAGGTGGGGGTGAGGTTTATATCATGCTTTTCATTATCTATGGGAGATGAATGTACCGGTCATCTTTTCTACATGAATGGTTATATCTTGAAGGATATAATATGCTTACGCATACTGCCGTGCAATGTGCAAATCATTATTCAAAATCATTGTCTACCACCTGCACTCAAGAAAACTTTAAAGGGTGTGTACAGTTCTGGTTTAGGTGAGGATTTAGCTTTTAACGTTTTGCGAGATATTCAGATATTCATATGAGATGTCAAAGAGCATGCAATTCTAAGGGGTATCAAAAGTTTATTTGATGAAAATTGGTTTTGAAATGGCTGAGATATCAAAAAACAAAGTGAAACAAAGAGATCCTAATAAAAGGCGTGGCCTGTCGCCTTTTGTTATTATCACTTTTTTGGATATCTCAGCCATTTGAAAACCAATTTCCATCAAATAAACGTTGAATCCTTCTTAAAATTACATGCTCTTCCATATTTCATAAGAGGTTTTTCATTATCTCACTTAGGTATGTTATAAACCTGAATCCCCACCTCAACCAGTATTGTACAATCCCCTTAAAATCTTGGAAAAACAACAACAACAAGAACAAAAAACCCTCTCGCACGTATACTTCCTCATGTCTACACACATGCACACACGCATATACATTATGTAAGTCAAATAGTTATTGATATATTATGTCATATATCACCCAAAATAGTCTGACTGTGTGTGTGTGTGTGTGTGTGTGTTTGTTTTTCCTCAGATTTGAGTGTGGTAATACACAAAATGTTACTTTCAATTTTGACTATTGATATGGTATTATCAGCGTTAATCTCACAAACTGATGTTGTTCATTATGAAAAAGTGTCTCATGATTGAGAAGTTTTCTGCGCGTCGACCAAGCATGCAAACAATTCACGCACAGATATGCTCACATGGAAGATGAAATAGATTGGTGTAGGTCGTTGCTCTTGGGTATGCGGTGGGACTGTACTATTGATCGTAGTCGCACATTACTGTAATAAGAACTGAAAGTCATCTACAGAATATTGCTTTTCTTCCTTCCCAATATACGCCTTGATTACGTTCACTTTCCATGCGAACCATATATATACGTCTTGTACTTTCATCTTGTGGCGTCGAGCTTTTCAGGAGTCTATTCCTTTGCGCCATGCCCATGTTTGACTCGGAATCATCATCGTAATCTATACTAGGAAGATCGAAAGATGTCGAGACAAAGACACAAAATATAGAGAGAGGTTGAGGTTTGTTCATCATCTATAGACATTGTAAACACTAACAAAAACACAAAAGCCAACCATTCAGCAGAAGCAACAGACAATTCTTGTCATTTCATCTACCCAGGAAACTGTACTGTATTTGCATTCTTTCCCAGATCCTTTTTTTTTTACTGTTTCATCCTTATCCCGGTCAGTCGCATAGATGTCTTAGAACACTCTTGCAATTTATCCGAAAACTGTCGGAAGTTTCGAAAGTTGCACAAACAAAGTTAAATGGAGGGCACAAGTCTTAGGGAGCGCGTGACCATGCCGCGAATTCGCTACGACGACGCCGTATTAATAGATGACCTACTATCGTTTAAGCTTCAGGAAGACATTTAAGGAGCTGAGGAACTAATGGCTGAGGAGATAAGTGCTATTGAACAATAAACTTGAAATGAATACATTTTAATTTGTCGCAACATTCTACAAATAGCACATAGGTACTATTAAACCATATTCTTATCTTATTAGGCCTACATTAAAAGAAAAAGTTTTATTTGTGTTGCGTTGCGTAAAATTCACTTGACGGGCAGTCTATCATTCTTTTGCCCTTCTTTTCAAAGATAGTTCAACTAAAACAAAACTGGGAAAAGGGACAGAATGACGTTACAGTATTGGTTACAGGGACGTTCTTGCTGTTGTCGACATTCTGAGTGCGCGCCGTCACGTAAATAGTGTATTACAAATCCCCGCTATACTTGGGAGATTTGGATTGTGTTTCAGCTCGTGAAGAGCGATGGAGATCTTTCGCAGCCATTAAGCTGTGATTGAATTACCGTTTGTATGATCTTTTACTTCTATACTAATAACATAATAAAACAACATAACACAAATCTACAGCACGCACACGAAATTAGATGAAGTGCAGGCGTGTCAGCTATAGTGAAATTGTTTTTCGAAATGAACATAATGTCTACGTTTGAAAAAACCAGAAGAAAAAAGGTAGGCGTTGTTCATTCCAGAATATGTATGCTATCGTTGCCCCTGATGGGCAAACGTGAACTGATTGTATAATATTTAACGAAATACAAAAATAACAGTTTCTGGATTTACCATGCTCGATTTTATGTTCAGATAGAAGTGCCACAGTGAAAATGTAACACCGCTTAGAAATGGTTTAGTGGCATAATAAAATGGACATTTGTGCTTTGACCATGTTGCAGCATAATACATTAAAGATGAAATGCGTATGACTTAGTGTTTCATTATGCAATCAGCCATCATAATACTTCAAACCAAGACAGCGAGGTATAATACGACATATATGCAATGTACAGAATATCTCGAACTTACAACGGAGCAAATTGAACGCATTTCTCACCTTTTCCACATTTATCATCTCCGATTGCCAAGTATTAAGCACACGATGTACATCAAACAGGAAATATGTAAAATACAAGCAAATGAAACTTATTCTGTAAGTGCAGGAACAACACATATATAATTTTTCAAATAAATGATGATGCATATCGGATAACGAGAGCTTTTGACATTTTAGTTCATTCTAAGTATAGTGTAGTTGTATTCACTAAGTCTATTTTTGTTACACATTTAAAAGACACACACGGTGGGTATTCCAGTGACTATATACCTGATGCAATATAACCAGGAATGACCAGCAGTTCGTCACGCCAGCGGTGCTATTGTTTGACATAATAATGACCAGAGTTGAATTGTAGTAATAACAAACGTCCTTTTGTTTTACTGTTTAATTGTGTGTATGTGTCTGTGTGTTGTGTGTGAGTGTGAGTGTGAGTGTGAGTGTGTATGTGTGTTGTGTGTGTGTGCGTGTGTGTTGTGTGTTTGCGTGTGTTTATGTGGAGGGGCGGTTAAATCAGTTGCGACTTTACGCGGTCGTATTTAATTAGAGCGCGACATCCCGCACCGGAACATTTTTCTAATTCCAGAGTCCACTTACGGTAATTACACCATTCTTTCTTCTTCTTCTTCTTCTTCTTCTTCTTCTTCTTCTTCTTCTTCTTCTTCTTCTTCTTTTCTCTATCACTCTCTCCAACTCTCTCTCTCTCTCTCTCTCTCTCTCTCTCTCTCTCTATTTCTTCCTTTCTGTTCTCCCTTGTATAGCTGTTTCTCTTTTTCTTTTTCCTACCTTGTCGTTCTGGTTTTGTTTGTCTGAGTGTGTGTGTTTTTCTTTTTCGTCTGTCATTCTTGGAATAGTTCCAATCACTTTGCTTTGTTCTCGTTTCCTCTCGATACCTCTCAATCCTGCTTACCCACACAAGCTCCCCCCCCCCCCCCGTCCCAATCTGAGTAGATCCGTCCGTCTCTGGTGCACATCGATCGATGACAAACGATCCGTGACACGGAAAATTGGTTCACCGCCTTGTCAGTTTGACTAATAACTCGGGATAGGACGCGGCTCTCTTGAGATGTAGCTTAAAGGAGATGAACTCCACTCCACATGGTCAAGATGTTGTAATTATCAAGAGTAGCCCCTGCGGTCCGGTCAGTGCTCCACCGTAGATCTTTGCCCTTTATTATAGCCAATAAAGCATTGCCGGGTAGCCGTTTAAGCACCTTCGTAGAGAGGATGGAGGCGCAAGGGAGGATTCGAACCCCAAACCTTCCGTTTAGAACCAGGGGATTATCCACTGCATCAAGATGGCATTGAGGACAGATTTAAAAAAATACATAGAAAGTAAATGATGAAAAACTGCTACTCGTATCGTAGTGAGCAAAAGAAAAGACAAAAATATCAAAATAATTTAAACGTTTGCTTGGAACTAGCGAAACAACACCATAACTCACACGTAGAGAAGAAGACTGAATAAAAAAATACAACAACAACACGTTATTGTCGCCTCTCAGTTATCATGACAACAGTCCGTTTTCCAATAGGACAAAAGCAATTGGGAACTTAAAATCGTTGTTGCTTGATTATCAACTGAATTGATATATAAATATACAAATACATAAATACTGTATTCGACAATTCACCCATGCATTTTTTTTATGTTAATGGTTTATTTGTTGAAACATGGAATTTGAAACAATAACAAGCAAGCAAATATAATTTTGAAGCATCAAATTCGAAACATCAGCACCAGAGTTATGAAGTGATCACAAAAAAAAATGTAAGTATTGAACCAGACATCAGCAATCAGATATCAGCTATAAATGGCTTTTAAATTTACCTCTCCCTCTCTTTTTTTTCTCTCTGGCTCTGATTGTAACGAAACTTTGTTTGTTTTCTTTAGTTTCCCCTGTTTTCCATTACTGTCAATTGGAATGCTTTGAATAGTCACATTCCTAGAAATGTCATTTTGAATTACAATAGAAGGGGGGGGGGGGGGGGGTCTCCTTCCTTATAATGCGTCATTACTATAGATCCAACGCGCTCACTCCACCTGCGCAGGATCAGGTACTTTAGCCGGTATTAGCTGCCCTTAATCCACGGTATTGCCGATGTCGCGTCGTTCAATGCCGTGCGTTTTTCAACGTTAGAGAGGCTAAATCCTATCGAAGTATTAATTTGATTATTTTGCTTTTCACTGCAGAGCGTAACGAGGGAAAAGACGACAAAAAACAAAAACAAACTAGAATCAAAGCATCATGTATATTGATAAGAATACAGATATCAATGGCATTGGGAAATCATCAAGAGAGTCAAGGAACTATAAACAGAGGAGTGTTCATGAAGGACATATTTCTATAGTTTGAGGCTTGAGGGTTATCATTTGAAATTCCTCTATTTCACTTGTACATGCATACATATATATCTATATCTATATGTCTCTCTATATAAGCATATGTATAATAAGATCAATTTAATATATATACAAATATACATATTTATATAGTATATATATATGTATGAAGAGCTTGCAATCAAAAGGCGCTAAATCCATTGAAAAATGATGAATTTCACTAGCGCCTTTTGGAAGCAAGCTCTTCATATATATATATATATATATATATATATATATATGTTATATATATATATATATATATATATATATATATGTTATATATATATATATAAAATAGCATACATACTTATGATACAGGCCGGCAGTGCACGACAAAAGTTATAGTGCACGTAAAATATAACGATTGCAGACGATAACCCACTATCGATTTGATATCGGTTTTTGCTCCCTCATTTTAATCATCGAGTACTTGAATCCCGCACCTTATCAACGCGATTGCGCCACAACCGCGATATGCTTTGCTCGATATTATCGTTATTCTCAATTCTCGCAGGCTGGCTATGCCAGCAACTTATCTGTGTGGGACTAGACTTTCAGCGGTAGATTTAAACATGGAAGCTGAAATGAACAGGTTCGCTACTTTTAGGGAGACTGATCTATATAAACAGTATCTTAGACAATAAGGACACAAAGGATGCCATCAAATACGCCCTACGAATTTTGGACTCCTACTGTTCTGAAAAAGGAATCAATCCGACGGATATTACTGAGCAAGTCAACCCAAGATTGGTGCCGCTTTCTCCGTACATTCTACGCGGAAGTGCGCCGTGGAAATGGGCAGCGTGTGGTGTGTACAGTATACGCTAAGCGCTCTTTGATCACGCTACGCTATGAACTTTACTACGACATTCACAACACACTCTCGGAATCCGTATGTGCAGCAATGGGGCCTGGCACGAGCCTTGTGTTTAAATCCAGCAGATCCCTAATCCTACAAAACATCATCTAGTCCTGGTCCTGGACCCACAGTGCAGTAAGTAGGGCGTCTAACGTGTTACTGTTAGATCCATGGTAGACCTATTGTAGGGTCAAGTGTTTACTAGCTCTGTCGCTCGTATATAAAGTGACGTACAGTACAGTGTACGTAGATCTAGTATAAAAACGTTAGGCCAGGGCCCCTAGGGCCCTAGACCTAACCTATCGCAGGGCCTAGAAAACGTTAGATATAACCACGTAGACCCTAGACTCTATAGTTGAATTTGGATCTTCAGGATTTTGTCTACACAGGTTCAAAGAAACTGGTATTATTGCTTGTGTAGACACGTGTAACTGTTAGAAATGATCTAGGCTTATCTTGCCTGGGTATGTATGCTATTTTATATATCACATAGTGCATGACATCTTATTGCACTATAACAAGTACCAAGCACCTCCAAATTCTGAATTTGCCCTCAGGCAATTATATTCAATTCGGCCTGCGGCCTCATTGAATATAACTGGCCTTCGGGGCAAATTCAGAATTTGTCGGTGCTTATATTGTTATAGTGCATTCAGCCTCATGCACTATATATATAATATATATATATATATATATATATATATATATATACCTATATGGGTGCTGTTCGTTATTCCGAAGGTTGGTTAATCCGAAACACACAAATTCCCTATACTTAGAGATTCGTTAATCCGAAAATGAAAAAGAGTTCGTTAATCCGAAGGTTCGTTTATCCGAAAATGAAATAGAGTTCGCTATTCCGAAGGTTCGTTAATCCGAAAATGAAATAGGGTTCGTTATTCCAAAGGTTCATTGATCCGAAGTGATATATTAAAGGTCCGTGACGAACCTTCGGAACAACGAGCTTTTGTTTCATTTTCGCATTAACGAACCTTCGGAACAACAAACCTCGTCACACTTTCGGATTAACGAACCTTCGGAATAACGAACCTTCGGAATAACGAGCTGTAACCGTATATATATATATATATATATATATGGAAAAATAACTATACCATTGTTATAGGATATGGCTCCAGTTGACAATTTGCCATTCATATCAGCGATTAACATGCAAGGCAACCATTCGAATCAGTTATTACTTGCTGAAATGTGAAAATAATGTGAAGGGAAATTTAAAGTGAAACAAGTATATTCAAAACGAAGTCAAAATCTAAAAATGGACTGCTTTCCTTGACCAGTAAATAGTTATCTAGTTACAGGATAGGGTGTCTTGCAAGTTTTTAGGTAGGCCAAAGTAATTAATAGTTATGCAGACGTAAGTAGAATGATAACAGAAATAACTTTTTTCTCCTTTTTTGAGAGTAATATGCCTTCTATTGGTCTGTTTTTTAATTGAAAATAAGTGAAGAACAACAGGACTATTACCTTAAGAATGGGTTACGATTATTGAATTTGAAAGTCTTGATACTAGTTGCGCTACTCGGGTAAAATTACCCTGCCATTGGATAAGTAATACTCTTCCCTGAGTGACGATAGCTGCAATTTGGATCGATACGTAAGATCGGTAGCATTTCGATCAATGCTTCCAAGTGAGTCAATTCAGTGCTTGTTACAAGGTGCGGGGGGGGGGGGGGGATGCTGGTTCGAAGAGGACCCCCAGGTGAAGGATAGGAAGTTAGGAGATTTCATTTCATTTCAATTTATTTTCATATTTCTCACATATATCACAATAAAGTATATAAATACGAAAATTATACAAAACATAATTTAGATGAGACTTCATCAGAATGTACAAAAATTTGATTTGGTATAAACACGAGGTCTGTATGCATGCAAATTAAACTGTAGTCATCGAATGCGAAAAAATATGATGGGGCCTGCGTAAAAGCATTAGCTTGTACAGCCGCAGGTCCCGTGCGGGTAATGGGTAATTAATGGGTAATGGGCTATGACAACACGATATTAAAAGTTTGAACTTGCTATTGCTATAGTTATCTTTGACCTTCTCATCAGTAAGGCGAAAATTATTTTGCTTTTTTTTCCTGATTAATATCATTATTGATTGCTCGGATTTTATGATGATTATGATCATCTTCTTTATACAGTAGGTTGTAATTGTGTGTGCATTACACTATGTCAAATATTTTTCTCCTTTGTCATGTTTGTGGAAACATGAAAAATATTGAATTGAAAATCAAAGTGAAATTCAAGATTAAAAATGACAATATTGTAGGCCTACTATTAAGTGAAATTTTTGTTTCCCTGTACTTTGCACATTTGCAGTAATCAATAACATTTTCCACATCCAGAAAAAAAACCAAAAGTATAGGAGGGGGGGGGGAGGGACGAGAGTATCATTGTACAAATTTAGTGTTACCTAAAATACAACCATATTTGTAAACGTTACTATTTCTCGTTGAAGCTTATTCCAGAGTGCAGCGGCGCCCAGCAAAAGAACAAAGGTTTTAAATATTGCTCTTCGCGAATGAAGTGAAGACTACTTACTTATGTCATGTTGTTCATATATCTGTAATGTGTTGTCGCGTTCATCATGTACTAGTATCGTATCGTCATCATTGTTTCATTCTAAACAGAGTAATATCAAAGAAAGTCTTGATGAATAATGTATTGTTATTAATCACTTTAGCATTTGAAGCAGTTCTATCAAGGATATCAATGGGCTTATGAACTGAAATCAAATTTTGATGTGATTTCATTGTCATTTCTTGAAGTAATAGATAATAATTTGATATAGTGTTCAAACAGTTAATTTGCTTGTTATCACAGCTGGTTATTGTGAAATAAATTATCTTGTAAATGTGTTATCCGTAAAATGCCTCTACCACAGTCGCAAGTGGTTTGCTTTTTTCTAAGTTTTCGAAGAATAATTTTATGTATGTTAGAATAAATCATGTGTAAAAATACAAACATGTTTATATACACAGATATATCAATTCGAAGTATACACACACACACACACACACACACACACGCACACACACACACACACACACACACACACATATATATATATATATATATATATATATATATATATACATATATATTATATGGGATATATTAACATAGATATTTGTGTGATCCCAACATCCTGAGATGTAGTGTTGTCAAGGGCCCTCCGAACACCCCCGGTTAAAGAACACTCCGAAGGACGAGTGTGACGATTCAAGTGAGGCATGAAATCTCAAATCATGTCCGGAAATATAAGTGTGAAACACGCGTACGTCATCCGCCACGCGTGTCGGTACACGGGTTTGACAGGCGGTTACTCCCACCTACACGACGGCCGCTGCCTTCCCATGTTTATTATGCTTTACCGTTTGCAGGTAATTCTAATGGATTCACAGCTTTGGCGGCGGAGCTCAGCGTTTCCCTGTCACGGGTTTAGCAGCTGGCAGCGTCCCGCATTAAGCGCGCGCCGATGCGATATATCTAATTAATGGCGCATGGATTTGATATTTATCCAAACCTTTTTATCTTGAGAGAACGTGGATGCGAAAGACCTCCAATCCGTTGATCGATGATCAGGGTGCAACATTAAACCATAAGGAATGATACAAAGAAGAAAAAGGAGAACAAGACGAAGAAGAGACATGAAGAAGGGGGAGGGGGGGGGGTGAAAAGCTTTAGTACAGAAGAACGGGAGGATCACATTTTGAAGGGATGGTACAGTATTGGAGATGAGAATTGAGCTTTCAACTTTTTGCGAGATACCAGGAAAACACTTATAATATAGTACAGAACATACCATTATTTTTAAGAGGAATTCAAAGTTTATGATTAAGATCGGGTTTGGAATGGCTGAAACATCCAAAAACAAAGTAAAACGAAGCGTTCATTATAAAGTGTGGGTCCCACACTTTATTAGAATCACTCTTTTTTTTTTTGGATATCTCAGCCATTTCAAAACCAATTTTCATCAAATAAGCGTTGAATTCCTCATAGAATTACATGCTCTTTCATATTTCACAAGAGGTTTCTCATTATCTCACCAAAAATGTTAGAAACCTGAAATTAGGTCTCGACCAAAACTGAACGATCCCTTTAACTATTAATTCTGGGTTCCAGGAATTCTGCCTGTTGTAGTGACAAAGCTTGAAGATACGTTCACATTGTATCAAGGAAACAGACACGACAGTGTAAAGATGGCACAAACTGTGAGACGAAAGAATTTAATTTGAAACATACTTTTTGTCAGCAGTCATTCTTTCGCTGAATTTTTTTAATGGGTTCTTATGACGTATTCATATGACTCACTTAAGATGCGTCGCGGTGATAGTGTTTGCCAACTGATTCGTTGGGTGCACATCACGAGTTCGACACCCACGAGCCATACAGCCTATTGCACGAGTCACAGAGGCCACGAATCATACAGTTCACGAGTTATATAGCCCATGAGCTTGACAGTATAGGCTAATGTGGCCCATGAGTCCGACACTAGGCAAACACGGCCCACGAGTACGACACCAGGCAAAAAGGCCCACGAGTCCGACAATAGGAGAACCCCCCCCCCATAAACTGACAGATCAAGCCCCGTGATGTAATGTTGGTCTCATGGGCCATTTTTTGCCCAGTGTCGAACTCGTGGGGCTTGTTGGCCTGGTGTCGGATTCATCAAACTGGGCCCTATTTACTTAGCATTGGACTCGTGAGTCTTGTTTGGCTACTGTCGGACTCACGGGCCTCATTTGCTTAGTGTCGATGTCATGGGCTGTAGGACTCGTTTGCCCATAAGACACTTTCACACTTGAAACCAACATAATCATGTCATATCCCCTAGGAAGGGGGGGGGGTAGATTGAGAGAGAGAGGAGCTTTTGTTCTTTATCAGAGCGTACGCAGCCGGACTCGCTGCACAATGCACCACTTCTTGAAACGCTTCTCAAAGTACCATACGATTACCTACATACTGAACTGGAAGTTGAATCACCCCCCCCCCCCCCCCAACGTATCTCCCCTTCAATCCCAACGTGCGAAGTGGGCATCTTCAGATGTTCCAACTTCCGGACACAATCACCCCAATTTCCGCGCAATGTGTTAACATCTACCTGAGATCACCCATCCTACGAACGTTCCAGCATCGATATCTAGTCAGTAGAAACAAACGGCCAGAGTGAACTACGACTTAAGGTTCCATTTTGTTGTTGTTGTCGTTGTTGTTGTTGTTGTAGTTGTTGTTGTTGTTGAGGGTAATGGTGTGTCAACAATGTTGGCATATACACTCTTATGTCCTATCCGAGGGACAGAGTATTTTGCCTCTTACTGGACACCAGTATGATTAGACACAGCATTGCTCAGTTAGAATTGGGAATCAAACCCGGGTCCTTTGGATCTTGAGGCAGACGTGCTATACAGATAGAGCCAATCATACAAGACTGGCGTATTATCATTATATCTCATAATCACGCAGTGTGTAATTTTCCTCTCCCCACACACACTTGTTGTTGAAAATGAATCATGAATTGGCCAATGACAGAAACTGGTAAATGCTTACCTGAAAACTTGCTTTTATACCAAAATGGCATAACTGTAGTGGTTTGTGAGGAAATGTTTCTCAATGATGTATTATTATTTTTCATTCGTGTTTCATCATGACGCGAGTGGGCGAAGTTTAAGAATTGCATCAAAGTCAAAGAACGAACAAATAAACAAACAAACAAACCAAGAAACAGGCTAACAAACACGCAGAAAAAAACTATTTCATTTTCAATTTGGCGAAAATGCCATTTCCATATAGCTGTGCAATTCCTTCAATCATCGAAGAAAATGTTCTCGTACATAATAGAACACGTAATCCAAGCGTCGTTCGCTTGGAACGTTGTCAATATTCATTTAGGCGCCTTCCTATCATGAAGAGTGAAGTGAGCTGTTCATTTCGAATTGATTGGATTGGTCTGACGGTTCGGAATGGTACGTGATAACGTACTGACATTTCCGCATTCCCGGAACCAGAAATGTGCCGTGTATGCATCATTCATTTCCTTATTACCACTCTGTGATTGCATTGCAGTAATAACGAGAAACAGGGCAGACAAAAAAGAAAACGTGTAACATATCCTTCTAGAGTTTCAAACTTTGGTCTGTTGTTTGTTCATTGCTTGTTTGTTTCCTTACTTGCTTGTTGCACTGTGCGTTCTTGTATTAGATTCATTGATTTGTTTTTCCTTCGCAAAATGTGATTACATATCCTGTGAGCTTATAAAGTAAGTTGTGCCAATTTTTTCAACATGCTCTTATAAAAAACATTGAAGGAAACAGAGACACAGATAAAATGTTGGAATGAGGTGATCTGCGCCCCGTTTCATAAAAAAAAGTTGAAATGATAGCAACTCTTGCTGGAATGGCAATTGTCATGACAACGACAAGAATCCAGCCTCCTGATTGGCTGTTACTATTGGAAGTTGCCATTCCAGCAAGAGTTGCCATCCTAACATCTTTTATGGATGGGGCCCTGGTTCACACCTCATACAGAATGCATGTCACATCGTGTAACATTTGTCATGATATCGGGGTGCTGTAACATAATGTTTGTAATGTAAACATTGAAAGCAAGTCTAATGTTATCTATCCCACTCTCTCCCTCTCTCTCTCGCTTACACACACACACACATACACACACACACACATTTATTCTCTCTTCTCTGTATGTGCGTGTGTGTGTGTGTGTGTGTGTGCGTGTGGGTGTGTGTGTGTGTGAGTATGTTTGTTAGTCCTTGTAAAATTGGTTACTGAACTCAACGAAATTAGAGTTAATCATGAACTCTCGGAACTAACGATTGACGGCTTCGTGAGAACAAAATCGAACTCATTTGCTCTAATTTGCGCCTATTAAACAAGCAGGGAGCGCGCCAGTTAGCCATCTTCCATCATCATTGCAGAGGATAAAATTGCAGTGGTGGGAAATTGCAATCTATAAGAAATAAAACGTTGTCGAGAGTACGAAAGTAGCAAGCTGATAGTCTGTTTTGTTGGTATAGCACCTCTCAAGTAAAATTATTTGCTCACAAACTGGTAGATAACGCATCGCTGCGTCCAACTCTTCGATGATGAAGCAGGGATCCGAAAGGGTTATATCTCCGTCATGGGTGGTGAGGGGGTTAATGAGTCCTCCAGAATGGTTTACCTTGAATTCCATCCTCCTTGCTATCGATCGCCCCCTGTTCGATGGCGCTATTATCGAGCCGCAAAGAAGGTTGATAGGCGAGAGAGTAAGACGTGAAGCGGCGGAACAGCTACAGGAGTCAAAATAGGAGGGAATTGTGAAAGTGCGACGAGTAGAAGCAGGAAGAGAGAGATATAACAGAGAGAAACAGAGATGGAGGGAGATATATATATATATATAACAGAGAGAGATGGAGGGAGAGAGAGATATATAAACAGAGAGAGATGGAGGGAGATATATATATATATATATATATATATATATATATATAACAGAGAGAGATGGAGGGAGAGAGAAATATATATAACAGACAGAGATGAAGGGAGAGATATATATAACAGAAAGAAATGGAGGGGGAGAGAGAGATACATATATAACAGAGAGAGATGGAGGGAGAGAGAGAGATAGAGGCAGAGGAGATGGAGAGTGTGCTATCACAAGGCTAAGAATCGCACAATCAAATCAACAACCGAAGGCTACGACATCTGATAAGTAACCGCGGTCTAGTGTTTCACCAAAGGAATAACGCTCACCAATTCCGTCTCATAACTTCACAAAGGTGTCTCTATTTCACTTCTGCTTTCGGTCTCTATTATTGCGTTCATCTCTTCTCTTCCCCCAACTCCTTTTTTTCTTTTCCATCACGGTGCATTTCAAGTCTTCCAGTCGTTTTTTCTCTTTCTTTAACAAAGCTGTTCTGTATGATTTCTTTCTTTAGGTTGTACCTTTGATTTCGAATTCTACTTACTTTAGTCGGGCTTTCTAACGTTATTGTTCTTTGTTTACATGTTATCATTCTACACTATCGGCAGTCTGTCTAACCACTTTTGAGCCGCTTTTTCATCTGTGACCTTACATGCTTTTTAAGTTTCTTCCGTCTTTCGTTTTGTAACTTCTCATAACTTTGATTCCTGTTCATATTATTTTATTATCTCCATCGACGTGACTCTGCTTTCCCTTTTCTTTTCAACGTGAGTCTTGCTGTTTGCACAGATCATTTTATTTTCTTATGCTCCCCTGAAATGGACCTGCCTAAAATGGCTCATCTCTTAAAACCAAGACCATTAACCACCCCCCCCCCCTCCGTCCTCGCTCGCCCTATTTGGTTCACAAATGGATTGATCCATGGGTCAGACACGCGCGATAGCCGCTCAAACGTGACCATTTTTCACCTTCGTGCTGTCCCCATAAGCACAGGCTTTCTTCCGATAAACCGCAGTGATTTCTCTTTTCTATACTTTTTTTTTTAAATCATGTCACAGCAAACTGTATTTCGGATGAAAGTTTGCCTCAATGCCGGTAATTCCTTGTTGTTATTGGTCTTTGAGTGCTTAAGACCTCAATTTTACCTCCTTTTGCCATGACAGGCGCAAAATAAATCGAAAAAGAAAGGGAAAGACAAAATAATCCATTAAAGCGAGGAAAACGTCCTCCTAGGAAAGACAGGTTCGTGATAAACGCAATAGAACAAACACGCGCCAAGCGTAAACCGATAAGCTGAAATATTCTTCTTAGGCCTGTACTATTATTTCCTGTATTTCGATGGACAGCATTTCATTACATTGATGTGCCAATATCATCAAGAACTTGGATTAAAGAAGAACGCCATTATTCGCCATATTATTCCATATGTATATACAATAATCGAAACATTTACGACTTTTTTGTTTGAGTCGTGTGTGTGTGTGTGCGTGTGTGTGTGTGTGTGCATCGAGCGCAACGGGATAAAATGTACTTTATACAAAGAAACAAATCATGATGATATCAAACCTAGTTAACAAATTACTATAACTACATTCAAATGTAAAGAGCTATCCGAAAATATGTGGATGATAATTGCCCACGCATCATATCACCTTACTTGAAATTCACGTTTGACAATATTAAAGTTTCAAATGTACTCATTCACTCATTCCAATATCTATTTTTTTCTTCTTTTTAGATTATCATTTATTTGTCTATATACCCACGCGGTCATCTTTTCGAACTTTTACATACGGGGACATCTGTTCATGTATCTTTTTACCTTTCTTTCTCAGTATCTATCTTAAACCACTTTGTATGCACACTGTTTGTATCTTCTTTATCACAGATCTATTTTAGGTATATAATTGATTTCTTTTAAAAGGACTGGTTGTCAAAATGTGACGTGCCTATGGCCATTTCGGCTTTTCCCTTGCAGGCTATACATACTAATAATGGTTTACGTTGTACCAGAGAGCCCTCTCACCTCCGTTTCCGTTTCTTATAGTGTGGGGGTCGGTCCTACGTAGCCTTCTGTCAAGGCCCTTACGCTGTATGATAGCCATATCGGGTGAGCGAAGACAGCCCAAGCGAGCACGTCCAACTCAGCTGAGCTCGCTCTTTTTGCCCCCATTTGCTCACCACCATACAGCGAGGGGCCCTTGACAAAAGGCTAGGTCTATCCACGAGCGCCGAACCTAAGACTCACGCACGGAAACGCTGCACTCACTGGAATGGAAACCGTTTTTGTAGTTTCTGTTAAAAAAAGAAAAAAAAAAAAAGATCATGCGCAATTAGATTCGAAGGTCACACTTTAAGAAGGTGATCTAATCAATACCGGTTAACTTTTACTTCATTTTCGTGTGTGTATGTTTTCTCGACAGACTATTTCATGCATTGAAGCGTCAATGGACGCTACTTAACTTTGATGGCACTGCTGAAGAGAGTGACCATGATTCATGACCTTTAACCTTCGCCATATCTGATATTTCTCTGCCACAAAAGAGGGTGCAGTTGGGCTCAGCGAGTGATACGACGGGGCTCATCGTCGGCTTGAAAAGTTTGAGAGTCGGCGCCGAGACGGGACTCATGACGTTAGATGAATACGAATATACGTTTTCCACTACAAGTCTATTCTCTACAGCATTAATACTCAAGCATGTGATTCTGACATTACACTCAGTAGCGGATGTGAGAGTAATGAATTAAGTCTTTACCTATTAAATTGGACTCGGTGGATTGCGTAAAGTATCTTAGCTTGGAATTTAAGAATCTCATAGGACACGACTGAATTATATGAAGACAACAAAATCGTCCAGCAAGGTTTTATTTGTATACCTCTTAATTGGACCTTAGTAGAGTCACCTGCTGTTATTCATGCTAATTTGTTACTTAAATATGGCACAGGAATATAAACATCTTGTCATATGCTTATGCTTTAATAGTGAGAATAATACGGGGAAAGGCCCCATCCACAAGACGGTAGCCAGTCTTTCATCGACATTCATGTCTTCGCATAACGAAGGACCAGCAATATACTGCCCTATATCATGTTATACTACTCCATTCTTGACATGACGTTTCTACCGCAATTGTGCGCCTAAATAGTGTTTTCTTTTACAGCATTTTGAGCTTTAAAGGAAAAAAAGCAGAACAAAACAAAGAGAAATGTAGTAACATAATCAAAGTAACTTAAAAAAAAACCAACTCCCACTCATAAACAAACACTAAAACAACAACAACAAAAAAACCACAACAACACATGGTTTCGGACAAACATGATACCGTGTTTCAAGTAATAATTATCCCTATATTAGTGGTTTGCGGAATCTAGATGTAGACGCACTATGAATCCGTTGTTGTAGCCACAGAAGAGCTTAGTGAGTTTGTGGCGCCCTGGACATCCCCTTATAGGATTGATGTAGATGTGATGTTGATGATCTCTCATGAATGGCACACGTTTCCTGACGAATAAACTTCGACCGGACCAAAACCTCATCAGTCACTTTGCCAGAAACTGAGAAGTTGTCCTGAAAAAAAAAAAGTCTTGAATTATGGAAAATTTCATTTCGGGTTCAATCTTTTTTTGCATTTTGTAACATTTGCCAAATTCAATTTCGAATGGTTCTTTGTTTGATTGCTTAAAACTTATGTGTTCCATGGTGATGGTACGTGATTTTAAAGAATTATGACCAGGTTCACTGAAGCTATTCTAGCTATGGATCTCACGATCTATACATAAGTCATATTCAGGGTCATAATACACGACAAAAACAAATAGATTGCTGGGCAGAGAATACGGATGAACACGGTGGAAGAACAGCATTGCACGTCATACAGACATTATTGTAGATAAATATAGAACGACCGAGAGAGAAGGAGGAGGGGTGGGGGGGGGGGGGAGGGCGTGATATAGAGTTTATGTGCATGCGTAGGCGACCTTATGGATTCATGCTAGCTATGCAATGCTTGTACGTGGTCTGACCAAAACAAAACATAGAATTGGTTCAGGTATGTGCTCATTAGACACTTGGACACGGCTCCCTGACTTAAAACAAACCTAATTACACCTCAATCACATCTGAATTATACTCGTATCCAGGACGAAAGGTATTCGTGAAGCAGGTGTAACACACCGTGACGCCACACTTGCCCCAGGCCGTCCCCTTCTCCCCCCCCCCTTTTTTTTAAACTCCAGACTACACAAACTGACATTTGTATGTCCCCATTTCCTTAATGGCCCATCACAAGGGTGGCTTCCGGCAGGGTTACCCGTCTCTCTCTTTGGCAATTCTTGGTTCGCGCGCTTGCCCTTCTCTGTCTACAGGAGGGAATAAAAAAAAAAGGAAGAAGATGAAGATGAAGAAGGAAAGAAGGGGAAAATATTTTGGAAACAGAAGAAGAGGAGGCAGAAAATGAGAGATATACATAGCGCGGTAGTCTGCTGCTGATGAAACTAATTGATTAAATTCAATGAGGTCGATGTTTAAGATAAGGCTCTACCGATACGAGCAATGATCTTTACCAGCATCGAACACTGCCCGTTTTTTTTTTTTTTTTTTTTTTTTTTTAGCCATCACTCGTTAGACAAAGGCGGCGGCAGCCTTACCAAGGACCAGCCGGGAGAAAGCGGGGGGGAAGGGGGGATGAGAGAGAGAAAGGGATAATGTTGTTGGTTTTTACCGTTAATTTGTATTTATTTTGTGACCTTTGGCGTTTCATTTTTTTTTTAGTTTGGCAGATGTGATGACTTCGAAACGAGGACAAGCCATACAGATGAGTATAAGATAACGCCACCGTTGGCAAAAAGCGAAGAAATAAATACATAATTACAAAATTAAGTTACCATTGTCTGTTCAAACTGGGAAAAAAAATGGTGCACAAAGATACAGGTATATATCTGTCATTCCAAATGTCATGACCTAGAAAAAGGAAATCAAAAAGGAAAACTGGAAAAAAAAAAAGGAATCGTAATGTACCCCAACCTGTTTGCATTACAGGCTTGCATATTATATCTATGCATGATAGACACTGAAAAAAGACAGAAAGACAAACGCACACACATGCACATACACACATTTTATGTAGCATTCATAAAGTTTATGCGTGTGCGTGTATCTTTATTTATCTGGGGTATGACATTCATGTTCATAGAATAATTACATTTATAATGATGTAATAAATCAACAACGATGATAATCATAACTGTGATGATGATGATGATAATGATAGTAATAATAATTAAAATGATAATAATGATAATGATAATGATAACAATAATGATAATAATAATAATAATAATAATAATAATGATACTACTACTATACTAATACTACTACTACTACTACTACTACTAATGATACTACTACTAATAATAATAATAATACTAATAATAATAATAATAATGACAATAACAATAAAAATACGAATGATGTGAAAGCAAACTGATTTACCCTGGGTAGCCCCCTCAGTGCCAGGGGACTTCTCCCCGAGAGGACCCTGTCACCATTATTACCCCATAGCATTGCCGGGTACACTTATACACGTACATACCATTACACTGTCATGAAAAGTACAGTCATTTATGTGCTTTGATATTGTCGATGCTGTATATTTTAGATCTGACGGGGGCCGCATTTATATATTTATCATAATGTAATCATATAGATAGATAATAGCGAGGGTGGGCGAGCAGCGGATAGAATAGTCTTAAACAAAAACAAAAAACAAAAATCCAACAACAAGCGATGTGAATGATATTAGCTTAGCCAACATAACTTTGGATGAAACCATTGATCAGAACAAATCTAATAATCAGCTTTCTAACTCATGCTAAAAGCAAGAGTGGGAGTGAACAATCTGGCTCATTTCTCCCCGGATGCACCCACCAATTTATTGTACCCATTATAATACTCATGCGTACACACAATATAATATGCGCCGTGAGACATGTTTTGTCAAGCAGAAGATGATATTGAGCAAAACGTGATTTCCAAAGTCATATTAAAAACAGATAAGTTGCGAGTTGACTACATCACCACTTCACAAAAATCGCATTAGTCATTCTTAGTGCATTGTTATCATTTTTTCTTTAGTTGATTAGAAACATCACTTACGGCGCCATGTTATCATTTTTTCTTTAGTTGATTAGAAACATCACTTACGAAGCCAGAAACATGACATACAAACAACGCAACAATATTATGTTGCCCCCCCACGGACACATTTAGATCTCTGTTTGTGATTTCACATCAAAACAACTTTTTTTTTTCTTGAAGGTCAGTAGGAGAGACACGTGAGCAGGTGAGGTGATAACACATCTCGTCCAACTCCCACGTGCAGTTGCAATTCATACCAACTTAATTTGCTCTGAAAACGTTGGCAACTTCTAACATTCCGCTCAATCAATAGCGGCAGTTACAGTTATGGGAATCATTGGCGCAGAAAGGGTTAACGTAAACTTGAATTTGGAATTACACTTTGAGCTGTCAGAAAACACGATCTTCATATCAATGATGTACTAATATCATGTTGTGTTCTTTGCAGACGGCTGCTCCATTGATATCCCAGAGTACATGTTACAAGAATAGGGATTCGTGATTATCGATTTTTATTTTCCCTCCCAGCTAACTTCGTCCGCCTCCATCACCTTCGTTTACACAGCGACGACATCTCACTTGCAGGTATAAATATTTGATTCCATACATAACTGGTAACGCAGCCTACTCTGTCTACGCCCACGAGAAAAGATTGACACTAGGGTGCTTGAGAGATCAAAAATATATCTTTGTCCTTTCTTCCATCTACATTATGGGCTTTGTCGATCATTGAGGGACATTTAAAGGGAAATCTAGGTCCCTAGTTGGAAAGGCAGTCAAACATCCACATTAGCTTTACGATGTCGATGTAGTGTCAGTTGACATCATCACGTCAAAATCTTTTAGAATAACCAATCAACCATGATGGTAAAGGGGGTAGTAATACTACTGGTAGTAACATTACTGATGCTGGTGATAATGATGATAATACCATTTGATTTGATTTGATTTGATTTAATTTGATTTGATTTGATTTGAATTGTTTAGATTTGATTTCTGCATTTTTCACAGAATATAGAATACAACGTAACAAAAAAATTTCCAATACTAATCACATTATATCCAACACAAAATGAATATAAACATAATCATATATAATGTATCAATAATGAAATATATTATAGATGAATTGTAGTCTTACAAAAACAATTGGAAAATCTTTGCTTATTCAATCGAATTAATACATACAAAATGCAGAAGACCGTCATCTGAAGATAAAGCTTGAGTTTGATGGCTTGTGCTTCTTTACAAATCATTCAATTCATCATTACAAATCATTTAATCCATCATCTATAGACAGAAGATTATAGTTGTATTATTGAAATAACCGATACTGCCATCAACTATAGATGATTTTAGTGGGTGGATATTGCCTTGGAACAAAGTGTGACATAAAGATGGGGCCGCGATGAGGGATGCGAGGATGGATGACATTATTTTAGTAAGGCAAAAGGACATTGACTTTTCTTCAGAATATCCCCTTGAATCTTTATGATACACTTTTTAATACCAAAATAACATAGCGCGGTGTTGGCCAATGATGCATTAGTCAGGTTAGGATCTTTTCAGCCAATTAAAAAAAGATGATAAAAATGTAGAAATAAAAGGCATGTCCGATGAAAATAATTTCACCTATAATGGCTTGGTAATGATAAAAACAATGTATTGAAAATGAACATGTGAGAATAGGAACCAAATAGGAATGAGGAGCTTGCAACATAACTAGATATCAGTTCGTCATTACGTATCAGATAAAAAGCAAAATGAACATGATATGACATTAATGACATTCAGTGGAAAATGTTGACGTAAAAGGAGAATATTCTCTTCACAAAAAAGACATAAGCTTTGACGAGCAAGACGTTGCTTCATATTATCTATACATTATTGAAAACGATATCCGTGATCAACATTCAATTTCCTCCTTGGAATTGGCATTCCAGTATCCGATATTGTTTGGTAGGAAAAATACGACAGGATAAAAGCAGAAATAACTTGCAGATAAAATTAATCCTTGGAACATCTGCTCCGTGTTACGGTTACACTTTTTCTTATTTTGTCTTCTTCTCTTTTTTTCACAAGGTAAAGGAATGAATGCCAGTGGCGCAGTCAAAGGAGACGAAATATCTGATTACATGCTGCATGAATTCTGACACTTAATTCGCTCAATTTTCGTGTTCATAACGACATATTACTGTCAACCGAAGACGATTATTACGTCTTATTAGTCGATTTTGTGAAAGTCGCGCTATCAGACAGTGGAACGCCGAACCTCAAATGAATAATGTTTCTTGCATGCGAAATGTATGTCAATTCAGGGCATCATTTCAGCACCATGTGCCTTCAGGGGGTATTACAAAACAAGATGCCGCTTAACCGTCAATTCCCTTTTTCTAACATTTTTTTGCTTCTTTTTTTTTTCTCTATTCTTCTTCCTCTTTCCTCCAGTAACCACTGCATGGCAAGTGTTTGTCAGTCAGCGTTAATAGTATATCATATCTGCGAAAGTGCAAATATCTGCTTCTCGTGAAGAATCCAAATTCGGGCAGATGATTTTTATTTGGAGATCATTTCCGAAGAAAACGAATTATCAACACACGCTTTATTTCACTGGACTTCAAAGATGACTGAAGAATATGACCAACTTGTACGTGCGATACCCACATAGTCTGTTTCTAGACTTTAAAAAAGAGAAAATAGAAGGAACACGAGACTAACAACTTTCTTTTATTATTATATTGCCAAAATCCTAAAATATGAAACGAAACCTTATGAACAATGATAATAATCATCATCATAATCATAATGCTAAAGAAGTCCTCTTCTGCGCCGTGTGTTTCACACAATGAAACTCATGGCACAGACATGACAGAGTAGGGGCTAGTTTCAAGATTGCATCATATGAAAAGAGTCACAGTTTGCTAGAGAGCACGGAGGTTACTGGAAAAAAATGTTTCAGTAACCTCCGTAATCTCAAGAGCCTAGAAAGAGCCCAAAACCTATTTACTAGGTTTTGGGCTCTTTCTCGAAAAGGAAGGAACGAAGTCACCATTATCAGTTTCACAGGGAGATGAACCAAATCTCTGTCATGTCTGCTGTCCTTTTGTCCTATGACTGATGTGTGCGGGGAACTCGTATAGTTTTAGCAGTGGATAAATGAAGACGTCGGGTTAGATTCCATCACAATGGAACAGTTCCTGATGAAGGTGACTTTCCGTAAGGAACAAAAAAAAAAAAAACAGGATCAACACCTTGGAAAGAGAATTCGCGTATGGATTGGAAGACAGTTCAGTTTATAGAGTACAGGAGAGAGGTTTGAAGGTTTTCTTGGTAATAGTGAGATTAACAATCTGGCTGCAGCGATGTGGAGCAGATGGGTGCATGGCGTATTTGATATGGTCATGGAAACTTGTCACAATCCCATTGGCAACGTCAAGACGAGAAGATACAAGAGAGTAAACCAAGTATTTGTCTGTCTTAAGGGAAAGATACTCACGGATGTTGATAAGTTATGCATCTGAAATCACCCTCCTCTGCAAACAGTGGACATGTATGGTATCAGTTTGTAGTCGTGCCTGAATCAAAAATAAAAGCAGGTTTGCGATATGCGTTTCCTTAGGGTTGATATCCAAAGCACCAATTCTGGTGGTGAGTGAAGGAGAGATTTTCTTCAGGGCGAACTTGGAACCAAAACGAATGAACTCTGACTTACTGTCATTCAATTTCTTACTATTCTGTGACATCAATTCCTTGACGTCTACTATACATTTCTCCAAGCAATGGATGGAAGAAGAGCGGTTGCCTTTACAGGAGTTCTTAATGATTTATGCAGCTGAACGTCTTCGACGAACGCGTGAAAATTGATGCCATGTGAACGGATAATATTCCCTAAGTGGCTGTGTGTAAACAACAAAACAGAAGCGATCCACCTAGAGACCCCTGGGGAACTCCATGCGAGAGAAGAGATTGAGGAGAGCTGACGACGTTGACAGAGAAATGCTGATGTCTACCATGAACGTAGGAACTGAAGCAGTGAAATGTTTGTGGTGTTACTCCAAAGGATTCTAATTGCTTGATCAAGATTTAAGGATGAACAATTGCAAAGGCATCCGACACACCAATGGCATACGTCATGAGTTCGACACTCACGAATCATACAGCTCACGATTCATACAGCCCATGAGTCGTGCAACCCACGGGTCATACAATCCATAAGACCCATGAGTCTGACACTAGGCAAACGATGCCCACGAGTTCGGCACTAAGCAAACAAGGCCAGGTGCCGACTCGTGGGTCTTTTTTGCTTTGTGTCGACCTCGTTAGTCTTGCTTGCCTAGTGTTGAACTCGTGGGACCTTTATGCCCAGTGTCAGACTCATGGGCATTCTTTGCTTAGTGTCGAACTCATGGGCTGTATGACTAGTGGGCTGTATGACTCATGGACCCTTTTTTTTCAATGTCAAACTCATGGGCTGTATGACTCGTGGGGGTTGGTCTCATGGGATGACCGCCACACCACGTAGATCAACGATAGCCTTACCATTGTCCATGTCTCCCAGGGGGTGTCGAACTTGTGACGTGCACCCTGGAGCCTGTCCACTGCCTTTTCTTTGGTTCTCTGGAGTCGCTTTTCCCTTTGCTATATGCCTACAATTCCCAGCTTACAGTGGTTATTAACAAATTTCAGGAAGTAAATCGAATTCATAAAAGTGATAGTCTTAGTTACTTTGCTGTCGAGGGTTCTTCGGAATGAAGGTCACAAAAATATTGGTGAGTGGTCAGATATTCCCCTGATTTAACACTGAAACTTACAAACATACGACATTTTTGTATTATCAGAATCCCTCGGTATCAAGATCTAGGGTCTAGAGATCTAGAGTTTGTCAATGCGTGAGTGTGGACCCACTCACGAGCTGCTCAAGGGCAGGAGGTCTGAGAAGGATGAGGACTGGGTAGAGATTTCCTTTACTTGGATACTGATACATCATCATAAATAGTGAGAGGTCCTGATGAAAAGTAAAACTAGGTCTTTTTTAATTCACCTACAACTGAATCAAAAAGGTTATGCCTTACGTCACTTACATTTCGAAATGTATCCATTTCAAATTCTCCTTTTCTTCAACTTGTTTCGGCTACGAGCGAAAACTGAAATGCGTAACATACATTGTGAAAATCTACGTTTCGTGTGCTGGAATGCGAGTGAACAAACTGTATGGCTGAAAATATAGAAATGTCTCAGATATGTTTTTTTTTTCTTTCATGATACTCATGAGCAGAGACTCGTTACTTTATACGCTATACAATACGTATGTTACGCAAATGATGCATTGTGGCTCTTTGTAGCTTTTAATTGTGATGATGCCTAACGATAATTATGAATAGCCCAAACCATTGGCAACAATGGCAGTAATGGTACTAAACAGTGGTGGTTACAGTAGTAGTAGTAGTAGTAGTAGTAGTAGTAGTAGTAGTAGTAGTAGTAGTAGTAGTACTACTACTACTACTACTACTATTACTACTACTACCACCACTACTACTACTATTACTACTACTACACTACTATTACTACAACTGTACTACTACTACTACTACTACTTCTACTACTACAACAACTACTACTACTTCTACTTCTACTTCTACTTCTAATGCAGACGATAATACTAAAATAATTTTTCACATGATTTCATGACAAACGATGGCATAAGCTTACCCATCAGTCTCACAGATACACGTACACTAATATCGACTGATAAGGTAAACCACTCTTTTAAAGCTCTTTGCTCACATGAACAGCGCGCATATCCAACTTTTATCTTAAATTTCATAAGGGAATCATATCATTAGATCGGATGTAATGGCTTAAATGAATTGGAGAACGAAAGCCAGTGATTTGACGGCGGCGTGTAATTACCCATCTGCCAATCATATCAGCGCTAAGTGCTGCAAATTTAATGTAATTACGAGAGATGCATCTTCCGTCTGTGAATCAAGAAGACACAGGTGCATGTGGGGAAGGTATTAATCTAGTCTTCCAGTCTTGCTAGCTACCGACATAAGTTCAATGAAAGATAAAAAGAGGAGGATGGAGGATGACACTCAATGAGAAGAAAAAATGGAGATCAACGAGTTGACTGCTCTCGTGTAGTTCGTACATGTATGAGTGATGCACTGTTTTATTTTTTATTCTATAATCGCTGTTCGAAAGCCCCCAAACATGCTTGGTTAATATTGCTTCGGTTTCGTTTTAGGTTGTGTCCTTCTCAGCCTTCTTCACAACGTCATTTTCATTTTCTCTGTTGCCATGGCAACAAGGCTTTTACAGTGAAGTGGCACAATGTCACGATATCCTTAAACAATATAGCTTGATGTGGATGACAGGTACGCTTTGTAAGAGCTCTCTCCACTACCACTTGAAACCAGTCAGGAAGACATTCGTCCATATCTGGAGACTTGACAGTAACCTGAAGGTTGTCATTTTGGCTAAAAAAGTGATCATCAGAGGGACAGATATATATAAATAAATAAATATATATATATATATATATATATATATATATATATATATATTTGTATTTATATATTCACAGATACAGACAAGAGAGGGAGAAGGAAGAAAGATAGGTAGAAATAGACACAGACTGAAAAAGAGCAGACAAAAAAGGAAAGATAATTGATAGAAAGAGGGATAGTCAAATAAATAAAGAGACAGAGCAGGACGGGGTGGCTCGAGATTAGATTTTGTCAAATTCAATGTCACTTGAGATATTTTTGAACATATCCTACTACATCGCCACTTCAGCGATACCCTTTTCAGGCTGCGAGGCATGCGGTGTCACTGTATCGGTTTCCCGTCCCAGCATGCAATTTTGGCGCCAAAAAAGCAGGTTGTTACAGAGAAATATACCCAAGTTGCATTTAGCATCATAATATGATCCGTCGCAAATAGGGAAGAAAAGGCACATTTCCTGCCGCAGTCCACCTCCCATACGCATACCTTAGAGGTCGAGCCAACAGGCATCGTTTCGTTTTGCAGCTAGTATAGCACGTAGGCAGTGTATGATATCAATTCACAATCTATCCCACCTCCCCCCCCCAAAAAAAAAAAAAAAAAAAAAAATCGTTTCAGTTCCGCAATGTATACGCGTCTATTCAAATGTAGCCCCTAATGCATGAACAGTCACTTTGACAGACTAGCGACCGGTAAAACTGCAGTTCACCCATGCACGCTCACTTAGCTTGCAAAATAATTCACGCCTACCCCATCCCATTAAACACACGCACAACGCACGCACGCACAAACACGCTCACACACACAAACATTCACACACACCCATACAACACACACACACACACACACACACACACACACACTTCCAATTCCTGTGTTACAGGAACTTGAATTCTCATATTATGGGAACACACCTGTAAAACTCTTCAATTCATCAAAACTCCATCTATTCAAGTAAACCGTCTAGCTCAATAGAGATTTACGCAACACTCTGAACTTGGACTCGACATCGTCGCTATAAACACCCATCGATATTTGACCTTTCAAATTTGACGGGGTTTTGAAAGATGTTGCGCATGCCCAACAAAATAAAAGAGAAAACGACTGTTCGCGTAGCTGGATGCGAGTAGCATAAGTGCACGGCGTCGTAAGGCTAATGAACTAGTTTGCACATTCATACAAGTTTCCTTTTCAAGAATGGTAACAAGCGATTAACTGTCAAAGAAACGAACAACAACCCGTATACAACAACACCAACAAACAGGCACAAACACAACCGAAACAAATAGAACGTGTACTCTCTGGAGTAATCGGTTGAATTCTACATAATATAGTCTTATTTTTTTCTTATTTTGATTTTGCTCAGTGGATATAATTTGGGGGCTGACAAATATTTGTTTACGAAACCTGATATTTTCCCTGCCTAATTATACCACACCTAAATGCTGTTATTAATGATAATGCATTAAACAAATATCAAAATCAACCTCTTGAGCTTAGGAATGAACAAACACCAACTAACAGGCACAAACACAACCGAATCAAACACAACGTACTCTCTGGAGTAATCGGTTGAATTATACATATCTTTAAGTCTCGTAAACTTTTTTTTTATATTTTGATTGTCTTCAGTGTGGATATAAATTTTATGAATTAATAGATAAAGCGATTAATGTATACATAAAGTAATGTATCATCTATTACATTGAGATAATAATTATCCATTAATTATCCATTACTTAGCAATTACACTCTACAAAGACTAGATCACCTTTGCACCTTTCAGACCAATGATCACCGCTTAGGGTGCAATTTTTGCACCTTTCTGGTCTAAAAGGTGCAAAATCGCACCACCAGGAAAGATGCTACAATTTTGTCACACGTAAACGTGCAATGTTGAAGCATTTTTTTTTTTAAAGAGTGTAAGACTGCTATGTTTATTTTTTCATTGGTTTTTGTTCATCCATAAATCAGTTGTGTTGATCGTGCTTATTGTTACATTTCTCTTAATCTATTTTAGCTCTGAGTCTGGTAGACCAGAATTAAGTACCAGTCCTTCTTGGGTTCTTTTATCAGTGCGTTTTGTCCATAATAATTTGATTTTGTGTGAGGGAGTGAGGGTGGGGGGTTTGTGTTTGATTATATCTGGCAGCGCTTTGGCTAAGAGGTCGCAGAACCCTTTTAGAGCCGTTCCTTGTTCTGTAATTGTGCTTTGTTTAAAAAAAATGAAATAACTGGCTGAATAGGTAAAATCAAGGGCAGAAAATTGGCACACATTTATTCTGAACCACATCCTACCAAACATGGCGGCGGTTTGAGGGATTTGGTGTTTAAAGGACCCATATCACGGCGCCCTAATCCTCCTTAGAATAGCAGTTGTTGTCAAGTCCTGCATAATATTTCATTGGAACTTTACAAACAAAATGTACTTCAAGAATGCAACCACAATTGCTTCATCTCCATGAATTCGTGAGATGTAATCCTTCTCCAGTACCGATGAGACTTGTATTCCCAACGATTTGATGCGGGCCCTTTCAGAAAAACAAAAAAATCTTCTTCTTCTTCTTCTTTCTTTCTTTCTTTCTTCTTGTTCTTGTTCTTGTTCTTCTTCTTTTTTTTCTTTTGTAGAGTTAGTGATATGCCATACACAAAAATTTGAAAGTAAATCAATTATTCTCAGGCATTCAGTCAGTCATTTTGATCCACTAGAATCCCTCAGTCATATAACTATTGGCGACTTCTGTTTTCCTGCCCGTCAATACATGTGTCTTCTTCTGGCATTTTTTTTTTCCGTCTACCGTAGAGAATCCTAATTTACCAAGCACATACAATTAAAACAAACTTCATGGAGTTAATTGAGATTTTGTTTTTTTCTACCACGCGTGTCATGTTATATTACTTTATACAACATTTACGCATTTCCGCACACCTCGCCAAAAAAAAAAAAACGCAATTTCTTATATGTTACTCAAAACGTGACAAATATAATATTGGACGCGTTATGTCAGTCCTTCTTCGTTAAAACATACCAAAATATACAACAGTAACATAAAAAAGATCAACACCAAACGATTCTCAGGCAAAACGATTGGTTTTCAACATTTATCACTTCGTTTTGAATACCAATTTGGAATCGTAAGGGAAATATTTTCGCCGCATATCCGTACGCTTGACGAGTTTTATTCAATTCCCTTTTGATGTTCGCGTCTGAAGCAATCTGATGCTCATTTCAAGACGGTATTCCTCTGCATCGAAGAGATTTGAGTAGCTTTGTCATTAATCATGAACAGTGTCGCGCAATGTTCTAATGGCTGTTCTACATAATACTCCATATACCTCTATATCGCAATTACTGCAAATCATGTTTTCGGAAGTCACATCCTAACACCTTACCGCGGTTGCAATTAAAACGAGTGGATGCACGATGCACGCAGATATTACACCCATATACCTTCTCTTCTCTCTCTTGCTGTACATGTTGTTTTTCCCCCTTTTTGTTTATTTCACTTCTTTGAGTGGGGTCCTGTATCCCCAACAGAATCTTCTGTGATGCTGTGTTTGTATCAATCCTTAAAAATGGGGGGGGGGGGGGGAGAGGTGACAGTTACAGAGAGAGAGAGAGAGAAATAGAGAAACAAAGGCGGAGAAAGAGAAATAGACACAGGGGCGAGAGATACACGCTTACTGATAGAAGAAAAGAGAGAAAATGGAGAGAGAGAGAGGGAGAGATAGAGAGAGAAGTGAAATCATGGGAGAGATTACCTATATCTATATAGGCTAGTGGTGTGAGCACAACCACTCAGACATTCGGACCGACAGGCATCCAGACAGACACTTTAGACAGACTATCGTACTGGCATGTAGACAGACATGCCTCCCGACAAACAACTAAATAACTCCATGCAACTTGACAGGCATCTGTATAGACAATAGAAAGACAGTTAGATAGGCAGGTATAGACAGACAAACCATAATAGACAAACAATCAGATGGATATCCAAACTACAAACTTAACAGACACATGATAAACAACTAGACGGGCAGCTAGACAGACAAGTATCGTATAGACACATTAAAAGCTATACAGACAACTAGACAGATTATCTATACAGACACCTTGACAAACAACTAGCCAGACATCTATACATACAATTGTAGAAATACACTTAGACTGACGACTAGACACAAAACTATACAGACATCTAGACAAATAGCTAAACAGACATTTAGACAGCTAACTTAGCTAACAACTTAAAAGGGTTTAGACAGACATCTGGACAGGCAGACAACAGACGGATATCTGCACTAACAACTTAACGGACACTATAGATAAACAACTAGACAGGCAGTTGATAAACATGTAGACGGACAGGTAGACAAGCAGCAAGACAGCAAGACAGAAATCTAGACAGACAACCAGACAGACAAGTAGACATACATCTATAGACAGACAACTAAACAGATTTCTATACTGACAAGTAGACAGACAGGCAGACAGCTAGATAGATATCTGGACAGACAGTAAAAGGCTGACGTCTATAGATTGTCATCTTGTCAGACAACTAAACAAGCATCAAGACTGACAACTGGACAGATAAGTAGACGGACATCTAGATTGGCATCAAGACTGACATAAAAGACAGACATCTAGCTGGATATACTTAATTATAGACGTGCAGACAAGTAGACTGACAACTATACAGACATCTGAATCCCCACAACTAGACAGACAGCTAGACAGAAAACTAGACAGCAAACTTTAAGACATTTAGACAGACACCGAGATAGACGACTAGATATCAATCTAGACAGACAGCTCAACAGACATCTTGACAGACAACGATAGACAGGCATCTAGACACACAGCAAGACAGATAACTACGCAAACGTAAAACAAACAACTAGATAGACACCTAGACAACAACCCGACAGCTTACTGAAGACAAACATCTAATCAGGTAGACGGTGTATGGAGGAGTTTTCTATTGGATCGAGTATTTTGGGGGAGATTAAATCGTAGCTAGGTGCGCGCGTAAGTGTTTGCCGTGGGCGCTGCCAAGCAGGTATTAACAAGGGGACGGACTAACACTTCTAGATTGCTTTTCGAAGCAGATCTCAAGGGGACAATGTCTCTTTGCTTCCTGTGTCTTTATTTTGTTCTTATTCCATGGGCTCTTATCGGTGCTTCTTCTTCTTCTTCTTCTTCTTCTTCTTCTTCTTCTTCTCCCTCTTCTTCTTAATAAGGACCAATTGAGCTGTTCCCTTCACAATGCCATCTATTCATGTTTTCATTCCACTAAGGGCGTTGTCTCACAATTTTACAAATATCTTTGTTCAGCAAAATGGAAATTGTGAATCTCTGGGGGAAAAAAGGGTCGCGGCTGTCGGGAGAGTTTCTTTCTCTTTCTCTCCATTTCTATGTACCCCCCCCCCCCCCCCCCCCCGTCTGTCTCCCTCTCTACCGTACACCGACTCTAAAGCAAGACATGACAAAACAAAATAAACAAAACTATTAAACCTAAAAGTTTGGAAATTTTTTGTATGCATATACCGGCTGCTTACATGTTATTTTGATCTACTTTTTTCTTTTTTCTGTTGCCCATTTGTATGCATGTATGTCTTGCATGTTTTTTTTTTTTTGTTATGGCTGTCTGTTAAGTTTCTTTGTTTTAGACAGCGGCAATGTTTCCTTGCACATTCCCCAGTGTTTTAGTTAAAGTTGGTTGATCGAACTGACTGACAAATCTCAAAGCAAAGGCCGTATGTCTCCCTAAAGTACCGGTGGTACATTTTTGCTTATTTGATGTTGCGAAAGTGATGCATCGTTTCATACACTCTTACTTGAACATCTGTTGAATATTACTGGATGAAGCATGCAGTAGGGAAAGACGGGGTAATCACGACAACGCCCCCCCCCCCCCCATACAAGACAATAACAAACAGAACAAAAACGAATTTAAGATTTTGACTCTCGCGAGGTATCTTGCAGAGGAAATATGCACGTGTGTTTTGAATACATTGTCTAATTTATTCGGCGTTACGATTGGTAATGCCAAACGTGACTGTGCCTATGACTGCGCTCCATCTATCGCAATACAATACAAAAGGTTTCAGCCTATCACCGTCAGTTATTGATAAATTTTATTGCCACAAAGTAATCATGTCTTGTTATTCGAATAATGATTGCTCATATTTGGGGTTGGGTGCTCACTTGCCCGTTTCTGGTGTTACATAATCACGTAAATAGCGCCTTTATATATATATGAAGGGTTTGTTTGCAAAAACCGATAAGTCCATATTTGCCAAATGGAGATATTTGCGATTAAAGGTTAAGAAAAATAGAGAGAATAATAAGAAAATTTGTGCTTCTTTTGAACATAACTTCCACAATGTACCTTTGTATGTAGTGACCAATATATCATTTAAAAGGTATTATTTTGTACTTTATTACAGAGACCGTACTTCAAAATCTTCAAAAATGGACTTATCTGTTTTTGCAAACAAACTCTTCATATATATATATATATATATATATATATATATATATATATATATGTGTGTGTGTGTGTGTGTGTGTGTGAGTGTGTAATTGTTAGAATTGTGTTGTATCTCATTGTTTTGATGTTTAATTCCGTATATCAGATATGACAACTCGGAAGAATTCAGCTAAAACCTAACCTATATTTTAAGCTATAACTTAATCCAGGATTAACCAACGGAACGAACACAACTGCAGGGATTTGCAACTGCCTGATGTCAAATGGATGTAGGTCGGTTGTTCACTTCCATGACGCTATATATATGGTCTCATTTTAAGAAAACGAGCTCCCAACGGGCGCGGGAGAAAAGCTGTCAAAGAATGGTGAGGGAATCACCAACCTCCATCACCCCCGGGACCTCAGGGAACAAATCAGGGCAAACCGATGGGGGGCTGGACGAGGTGTGAATCCGCTTGAACAGGTCAGGAACTGCAGCGTCCTTCCCCTCCTGCTAAATTGAATTCGCCGGCGATTTGCAGGACAAACTCTTCCGATTCGTCTCCCCGTCCGTTGAAGCTGACGCACGGGGCAGGTGTTGCTTTCCCTCATTTGCATAGATGCGCGTGATAGCTCATGCATGAAAACCCGCCACCCCGTGAAAAAAAGGCGGGTCAGGCAATACTAGAAGCTTGATCTTATTCAAGGCGAGATGGAGAAACGGATGTGAGCTGAATATTGTTTTTACAACCAAATATCTGACTTAGACGTGCATGCACGTATAAAACTGACTTCATTGAATGATAGGTATTTAAGAATTGTAAATGTCATGTCAGGGAAGCGGTCGGTAATTTAATCCTTCTCCCCCTCCCCATTTCAAGGTGAAATTATCCAGGTGAAAGCAGCCCATGTGATTGCTAAACGGATGGTTGACCAAAATGGATACGGTACATTTGCCTCCGCTGTCAATACTCAGCCCTGATTAAGCTGACATCAAACGGCAATTATTAATTCACTAATGGATCTCCAAGTTCGTTTGATCTTCCGTATAATAAGTTATGAGACAGGATCTCTAATCCCCTCTTTACTGACATAGATGCTGCCGAACGACCTGCAGTCTACCTGTTCTGAGATAAGACACCGGTTCCACTGACAACTTATAATCATATCACTCGCTACATTCCCTCCCGTCTTCATGTTAAAGTAGCTCTCTTTTAGCTTCTTGCGAGAGAAAGAGAAAGCAACATAGACACAAATACAGACAGACAGACAGACAGACAGACAGACAGAAAGACAGAAAGACAGACAGACCGTGGGAGGAGATCAAGAGGGGCATATGCACATTGCATTCTTTGGTATTACGGACTCGTTCCTATGCACACCGCGTCAACTAATTCGATAAAAGTTGACATGCGACGCGAACACTCATAGTTAATATACAGATAATGAAAGAGAACTGAAAAGCGAAATGTATCTATATAATGCGGGGGTGGAACAAACCAACCGGAAAAAAAAAAACAGGAATCCAGCTGCTATGACGTACATACCTGCACATGGTCTCACAATTGATGTTGGTCATCGAAAATAAATCACCTATACCAGATTGTATACAGTAACTGCTGCAGTGCGGTCTCATAATACGTATTGAAGGGCAAAGCCAGAGATAATGACCATTCATAGTTTATCACATACCATTTTTGAAGTAACAGCCTTGATATAACTCAAAATGAAATGACTGGCTCATTATGCATTAAAAAAAAATATCTCGATTGCAAGATGAGTCTATTTCAACCTGCAGTCAAGTGGTATGTATCTTTCATATTATCATTTTCAGTTATATTCAGCTAGAAACGACATACACACCACACACTATACATGTATGTTGAGCTGTGTTCATTATGATAATCAGAATATTGTTAAAGCATTATTCAGGCACTACGTATATATCGCCTCCCAGCAGGTTTGCATGGCTCTTGATCCGTGCAGTGATTGTGGATTTTCTGCGCCCTTTAGGGCATGTCAGCAAATCATTGAAACTTTATTTTTGAATAATTGTCACAAGGTATTGCAGGATTCCTCTTCCCTTATGACTTTGTATTGGAGAATTCTTAGCCTATACGTTGTTTATATACATTTGCAATATTTTTTTTTTAAATTTTGGTGTGAGGGTACTTGGTTGCGAAATGGAACAACACACCCACACTACTAGAAAGAGTTTATCTTTATTTTCTATACGTATACATATAATACATAGATTTATGATTGGTATGTTGCTCATTATCTTTTTGAGTTGACTCCTGTCATCTATGGTAAGGATTATGTGTGCTGCCACATTATGCTGTGCGCTGAACGTGACAACAACAACAACAACAACAACAAATCATATAAACATAATCATCTCCTGGAAATAAATAATGATGCAAATAACTGTGGAATCTATGCATGCACGTCTTTAATGCAGAGGCTGAGGGAACACCCCCTCCCCCCCTCCCGAGCACACGTACACTTTTGGCTCTTACAACAACAACAACGGGGAAAAGTAATATATATATACATATATCTATAATATATATGTGTATATATATCATGTATATATGTACATGTATATATATATATATATATATATATATATATATATATATATATACATATATACATGTATATAACATGCCCACACACAATATGCCGATGTCTCTTGTTGCAAACAATAATACAATGATCCTTCTTAAACTTCAAAACCATCAAACAAAAAGAAAAAAAAACACTGTCTCAAGGGTTGCTTTACCCATCTCTACTGGTATCTTAGCACCCCCCCCCCCCCCTTCCGCTTTGGACACAATATCGCTTCAGGCCAATGATTATGACAACGAGACAATGTGATGTCAACATTCTTATTAAGTAACAGCAATCGGCGAAATATGGAGAATGTCATGATACAAGTTCCCCCAGGGTTCTAAAAACGTTGTATATTTGTTTTTTTAATAGTCTGCCTTCAATTGACTTCAACGAGGCGTTATCAAATCCTTGCTGATGAGAAATGATTTGCAGCTTAGCAATCTTCTTGTCAAATAATTTTCACGACAACTGGATACACACTTGAATAGTAATTGCAGCTGCATTATCATACTTTATGAAAGGATTCTTCATTCAGCCGTACACTTCTAATGACGAACACGGCAAGTCATTCGCGATGTTACGCAGCGTTGCTTCGGTTCTCGCAATCGCGAGCAACCCCAGATTAACAACAGCAACAACGAACATATTCAAGACATCTGCAAAAATCTCAAGTGATGTGCAACACAAACAATTTATAAGTCCTGCATGTCGTACTCAGTCTTATTTGGAGTATACTGTTCTGTCAGTACGTCATGATTGATATTTAATCGCAGCACATGTTCAGTATTTCTTTTGCCTCTGGGCGTTGATTTTATGATGAAGCATGAACCTCGATGGAAAACAACAGTGGATGGATAGGGATATACATTGTCGCTGCGTCATCGGAAAGACTGTCCTTTTTTTCATGACTAGTATAGCGCAGACATGTCAGCTCACACACGTCGAAATTGCAGTTCTTTTTTCTTCTATTTTGTTCCTTTCTTTCTCCCCCGATTACGGGATGCCGCTCGTTTACCTTCTGCTGTAGACGACTACGTTCAGGTGACGTTGCATATTATTTTCCTTCGCTGTTATTACGGCCGTTGCAGACTACGTCTCTTGTTACCACCGTAAAGGAGAGGATTATGTTTGTGCAGGTGCTTGTTTGTTTGTTTGTTCATGTGTTTATGTGTTTGCAAAATAGATCGAAAATTTTCTAACGGATTTGAGTGACATTTTCAAGAATAGTTGATAATGACCCAAGAAATAGATGATTAAATTTCGAAAACGATCGGGATGACCATCTGCATTCAGCGTCTTTTTCAACTATTATTATTCTTTATCATTGGGATATATGGCCGTTTTCATCATGCTCAAAAATAAGTACCCCACTTACTTAGAATCGCCACCACTCTTTTGTACATTCTTATCATTATGATAATCATTGACCAAAATGACCCATCATTTTTATTACGCAGTGCGAACTCACAATATGGGTGGAATGAGCTGCTTGGTGGAGGTCTGTGCTGCGAGGTTTTTTGTTTTTTGTTTTTTTGTTTTTTAAGCTTAGGATTGCATTCTACGTATTACATTCACCACATGATTGCGTTCGGTGTGCATGTGTGTGTGCGTGTATATATTTTGTGTGTGTGTGTGTGTTCTAAGATGCTATGGATCCTCATCAAATGATTGGCTGAGAGCAATCACGTGTCCAATCTTTAATTTTTACCTAACATGCCCAGCGGGCATAAGTTTTTACCACTGACCGCGTACTAATGACCGGTACTAACGACCACTCAGAGATGCGTGAATGTGGCTTGTCGCAATAACGCTCACTGACGTCTCTAGCAATGCGCACTCAATTAGTTACAAGCTCGCGCTCAATCACTTATTTATTGCAAACAATATTTCTAAGTTCGCGGAACATTCTTCGGACATCTTGTATTTTGAGCAAGTCCTATGTACCTAACTGGTATTTACCCAGAAAGATAAATAAAACAAGAATAGTTCATAGAACCATTTTATATAACAAATGATGCACAGCTTTCGTAGTCTTTTTGTATATTAAGATATGTCATAGTTTGACTTTGCGAATTTACAAAGCAGGGGAAAGAAAAAGGTCATTTGCCACAACATGCATTTGGTTTATTTTCATCGAGATAAGCATCTGTGATGTTAATGATTACACATGCATCCATGTGGGAAATCTGCCTTATTGTCTTATTTGTCCATTAATATCAGTTATTGCTCATAAAGGGTCTGCATTTTACAAGTCAAGCTTTTCAGATGTTCCCTCCATTTCCAACAACAACTTTTCTTTGATACAATAAAGTCACAGTTAGCCTATCAAGATTGCATTCGCTTAGATTATACTTTCCCTATCAAAAAAAAAAAATGAGCTTCACTGATTTCGTATGTATATGCACATGTTATACTTTACTTTATACTTTTGTTGAAATTGAACGAAATGAAAATCATTCATATTGCTTACCAGCACATATGCCTGTCATCAAAGCCTTGTATTTGGCAATAAATTGAATTATAGAAATAATTTGTTACTACATACAATGCATATGAAATGATTCATCACCTATTGTACTTTGACTGAGAGGCCTCTCTGGTCACATGGTCAATGCAAATTCATCCTTTTTGAACATAAATGCCATGTCGGGCAACTTAAAGGAGACCTCCGGATGATTTTCAGATTTTTACATTTGAACAACTATGAATTAGTTATACTGAGAACAGAGTTTGAGAATTTATGATACTTGGGATGAAGAATAAGAATATTTTCAAAATTTAGAACAAATTGCAATGAACAAGGATGATGACATGGCAGAGTCACCATAAGAATGGATGAGTTGGGGCTCAAGGAAGCAGAACAAAAGAAGAAGGCATATATTATACATAGGTGAACTCGCAAGCAAGCGGTATTGTAATGGAATTAAGCTGCTACATTTCTGAAATATGTGAACCTCCTATGTCATCATCCTTGTTCAGTGTAATTTGTTTAAGGTTTTTCAAAGTATTGTTTCTCTGCTAAAGAACTACAATAAATTCCGCAAATATATGGAGTTGTCGATTTATGTACTACATGATGTGAAATTATGAAAATTGTCTGGAATGCCCCTTTAATGCATCATGTCTCTTTGAAACGTGTTAAGTGCTTAACCAAATGGGCAAAGAGAAAGGTCAGTTTCCGAAATGTGCGCATGAGCTAATTACGAAATGGCTTATTTTCGAGTGAATACTCCCTTTGGTTAGCATAATTCTCTCAATAGGGGGCGCTAATAATCAACCTGATGGGCGCTTACACGAGGAATGTGTGTTGTCATTGTTTTATGTGGCTTGACGCGTGGGAGTAGAGAACATGCAAACCAAATGAGAAGGCAAAATTAAACAAGGGAGAAAAAAAAAGGGGGTGGGGGAATAAATGAAGATGGTGGCGATTGCGCTACCCAGCCCAAACGAATTCAAGAAAATTAAACATTGCACATTCCATACTCGCTCTGGTATTTAATAACATTATTTTCGTTGTTTTATGTTTATATGTCTACAGCGGTTTCAAAGGAAAAGATTTCACGCCGAGATTACATGTGATATTTGAAACTATTGAAATGGATATTATACAATTGCAGTAACTTGCGAAAAACTTGTGCAATGTCAGAATATAGGAAATGATAACAACAAAAGATATGGAGGTTCCCATTCTATCACAATGTTGCAACAATAACAAACAATCATGTACACTTATTATATTCTAAGTAGTTCAAGAGATTTACGAATGAAATATTCTTGCAGCTTGTTTTATGTTTTGGTAAACTTTGCCCTTTTATTGCAAAAAAAAAATCTCAACAACAGTAACAAAAGAAAGGAATGATACCTGAAACAAACGCTATTTCTCAGTAACAACGTCTTGATGTGTTTACTTTCGACAAAAGCATGAGTTTTTTTTTTTCAAGTGTTCACTAATGAGATTTTGTTTCCTACCTACTTTCTTCCGACTGATGCAGCTACCTCTTGGTGATGCCCACAGCTCTTGAAACAAGGAAAAACTCAACAGAGCAGGACGGAATACACGAAAAACAAGACATCACTACCATCGACCACTTGCCGTTTGCTGTCACGTTCGGAAGAAGACGCGCCGACGTTTTGTTTACGTAAGCTTACTTTTTTGTTTTGTTTTTATTCGAAAATTCTATACGTGTTGAGATTTACTCTTAATCCGTGATGCGGCTTGAAGCGTTTGTGTCTATACTCCACGATCACTTGAATCGCGATGAGGAGGCTTTGCGAACATTTTATCAAACAGAGTACCGCCGCGCCGGCCAATTTTCAAAGCGGACGAAACAGAAACAGAATCAACAAAATCAAGCACAAAACAACAAAAGATTATATCTATATTTCGTTTATGTTTTGTCAAATCACAGCTCTGTAATAATATGAGACATGCATGCAGACGCTATGAGATCCTCATATTTGTTCTTGCTCCGAATGAAAACAACCTCTGGTTTCTGTCGCACTTTGTTTACGATTATGAAAACCAGTCCTTTGGTATTAGCATTCCAATCTTACAGGAATTAGTGGAGAAATATGTAGCATGTTTATGCGTATGTTCTGTTTTCATTATCTGCTTTTGTGGAATTTAAACGTTTTCCCTATCATCAAATAGTTGAAAGTACACTCCATCTTTCTATCTATTCACCACATCTCACAAATTTCTTTTGTCGTAGCTGAATAGAATGAACATGATGAAGTAGATAGAAAAAACGATATGATTTGTTAACTGTTCACCAATGAAAAATAACGCTGTGAGGGATGGCTTGGTGATTTCTTGAAAATAAATGAAAATATCTTCAGAACACGGTAGAATGAGTATGACCTAGGTCTGGAAAGAAATGGTACCATGGAATGAAAAAATAAAATGCAAAGAAAAATCCGTATCTCTAATTGCTTAGACTTACACAAAGTTTACTTCCAATAACATGCTGATGAATTAATTTCTCTCCCACAACTTGGCTGCCTGATTTCGCACGGTCTAAATGGCAGTCTGATGTGATTGTTCTATCAAGGGTTGAATCAGCCTGTCTTCTATCGGTGGCTGTAAATGTGAGGTTAGGTCGCGGCGAACAGCAAGCAAGCGGCTAAAGTTCTACACTAATCAACGCCATTTGCTTCACCGCTTGACTTCGCTGTTTTCTTTGCCTGCCTATGTTTCAGTTAATGTGCACAAATCAATGTTACAAACACACACACACACACACACACACACACACACACACACACACACACACTTTTTGCTTAATTCTTTATCTGAGTTTCGTTCAATATCGGGTCCATGTTGACAATGAAATTAATATGAACAACACCAAAAAAGCAGCTGTATTCTTCTTTCTTGTGCTGCTAAATCATTTTTTCCAACATACAGTACAATATATGTTTTTTTCAAATCATACAATGTTTATATAAAGCTCTCAGAAAAAAGCTATCTTGATTAACCTAATCAAGCCAATCCATATCTGCCTTATTACACACACACACAAAAAGAATGCTGCTAAATCAGCTTTTTGTTTTTAACATACCTATTTTTTTTTTTTGCAGAGCACACACTATATACACAAATTATATCAAATTAAGAAAAAAAATCTTGATCAGCTTGATCAAATTAATGAATATCCGCTTCATTACATAAACTCCCTTATACACTCCCTTGAGAATACAGCCTTTCCCAAAACTTGCCATAAACTGAAAAAAAAAATGCTTACATTGACAGAATGAAACTCGTCATTTGTTTTCCTATCAACCTACTCGCCTGTACAAATCAAAATAACCATGTGTGCATATTATCAATGTATTATCAAAACCATATTTATTCTTAACCCCCTGAACTTGCACACCATTACTCTACTATTACCTAACTATATTAAAACCATATTTATTCTTAACCCCCTGAACTTGCACACCATTACTCTACTATTACTAACTACATATATCTACCTAACCCCGCCCATCCCCACCTATTTACACAGACATACCCCCCCCCCGAAACTTATAACCCTCAACACACATCCATGCATACACAAAACATCATAACAACAAAGATATCCACACGTGCACACCCTTCAAACACTAACACTCACACACCAAATTACACTACATACATATCGTATCATGTATCATACACACACACACACACACACACACACACACACACACACACACACACGCACACACGCACACACGCACACACACATACACACACATACCTATGGACAGGAAATAAACACGTGGCACACAATGGGTTAAAATTTCCCCCTGGCATCCAATTCCATCTTTCCTTTCTGCTGATGAAAAACAAACTCTACAAATCACAGATTTTGGAGCTGTTTGTTCGAAGCATTTTCACAAGTTTTTCATCATTTCATTTTTCATCTTCCTTTGACGCCCACTAAGTTTTGCTGATGAAATTACGGGGAAGGAACAAACTACAAAAAAGGAGAAATTATTGCGTTCTGCGTTGTCATCAACAAAATGAAGGAAGCTTCAAGCACTACAGTGCCTAGTGCTTGCACTTTACCTTGGCTAATGCACAAACTCACAATGCTAAGATAGGTCAATAGTAGAAAAAAGGCTACAGAATCGTTTAATTGTGATAGTCATTGCAACATTGGGTGAAAAATATCTTAGGATCCATTCAGTGGTACGGAAAGGTGTAGAATTGTATTGCATTATATCTTATTTTATTGAAATACATATTGTTATTTTGAGCTGGTTCATATTGTTACGTCATGGTGCATACCATTAGTTAAATTGTTATCCTTATCTCAGATGACTTCACTGTTGATGACATCACAAACTTTAAGAAAGATTTGCCTACTATCTTTCTTTTTTTTTCTCTCAGGGGTAAAGCTTAGTTGGTGCACAGGAAATAAGATGGCAAATAATGTTTGCAAAAATTTGGTCAATATTGGTTTTATTAAACATTATCCCTGAATATATGATGCGTGGACCTGTTACCTCATTGGCAAAAGTCATCATCATGGAATGAGAATTCACGTGACGTGAATTTGAGGTCAGGGTGGGGGAATGGGAGTCTTTAAGGACGGTTTCCCGGGTGACAATGTCGAGATATTTTGAGCTATCAAGTGACGATAGGCGTGACGGGACTGTCACAACACAAGATATAATGTGAGTGAGGGGCGGGGGGGGGGGGGGGTGGGGATTTGACAACTACACTTTTGTACGGAGCAGAAGCAGATGTAGACGTGATGAGAGCTGTTCACAAGTAATCAATGTTAGCAGTAAGGGGAGAGAAAAAAGAATTGCATGGTTCGTTTCGAACACGGACAACTAAAGAAAAGTAGGGGGGGGGGGGGAGGTCGCTTGATACCATGTATCAGTGTGTAGCGTTACCTGCGTTCTGTTACAGCCAGATTCCCTCTAGGGAGAATCGTGTCGCATATCTCGCATTCTAAGACGCATTGAGCAGATGAGGTGTACTATGAATACAATGAGTGTCATGTCATGAAAAATGATATGACACTCGATGAAATGGAAGAATGTATTTCGATGAACAAGACACGGAGCACAGGGATGAGTTTCGGGGTTTTCCCTGGTTGCTTTATATTCTTATTTCTCATACTTAGTTTCATAGTCACTTGCTTTGTGAGAATCAGGCGTTACATATTATTGTTGTCCATTGTTTTTTTTTTAATGTATTTTTTTTTATTAAGGTCTCTTCGTTTCCCCCGAATATTATTTCTTTAACTTCATTACAACAATCATTGAAATAAAAACTTATAAAAAATATTATTGTTCAGCATACATTCCACTGGACTGATATAAATTGTAATGTATTAAGCTCGTGATTCCATCTCTTCTGTTGGGAGATAACATTCAAGTTGCATGGAATAGAAGCAGAATCAATTGACTGTAATAACACAAAAACGAAATAATGTGGTCTGCTTGTATCAAGCATGAACTTCTATTTCTAGCTCCCTTTCATCAAATTATGTTCTCAAGCCTCGATATAGGTCAAAGTCCTTTTCCACTTGTAACCTAAATCAATAATGATAAAAACAACAACAAGAACAGCAACAAGTCGTTACCTTCTCGCGCATGCGCACATTTGCAGCTCAAAGGTCAATGGCATAACAAAATCATCCAGACATTCATTATATGATGGTGCTAAAAGCTCGTCCTCTTGAAATATTCTTTACTTAGCACACACATACATACAAACACACATACATACCAACACGCACATACACACACACATACACACACACACACACACAAACTCATCTTGGCTTTCCTCCTTTAGCTGACCTATCGTCAATAATTACTGTTTTTATCTGTAACCACCATCACTGAGCACTGCTTTTCACATTCTGTTACTTTTTATTACAGTACATACATACATTGTAATTAAGATGCACGCATGCAAACATTAAAACATGAAACAGTGTGGTTTACCGTGGCGCCTTTCTATGAACGCCAAGGATTTTACGGCTTTGCAAAGCTTTCTAAGGATTTTTTTTTTTCTGACATTCGACTTTCGTCATGTTACTGGACCTATCATACTACGAATTTTGCGATCAAGTACTTAAGTACATTGAAAAGTGAGTCGGATGTTGCGACCAGATCGTGCCTTCTAGCGTTTAATCCATCAAAATGTATACGCCTCACCAAATACCGCATTACGAATTGACCCGTTCGTCTCGGGGGAAACGAAGTAGAACTCAGTGCTTTTTTAGTAAGATCAACGATAAACTTGAATTTAGGTTGTCATAATGTTTTTCTTCGTTTTAGATATCACTGAATTACATATTCAACCGAGATACAGTATAAGCAACACCAGCACCAGTTGCTCAGCAGCATGACATGTGAGAATGCTCTGATTATGCAGTGCCGTTCTCGACGAATTCGCAATTACATCTCGTGACAGTATATGGATTTTTGGGGTTTTTTATTTTTCCTTTGTGCGCATCGCTAATCAATTGGCACAGATAGCCTCATAACTCTGTACACACACCACACAGTCCCTAGCACGGCAAAGGTTAAGGCAACATAGTGCTGTTGGTGGAAAACAAAGTGGGAGACATCATGCGATTCTCAGTTAAATTCACTGGAACCAAATGCAATTTCTAGACACATAATTTTCCCTTAATAGAGGGAAAGCGCCCTCTGTGTACAGAGCTCTTTGAAGATGAACTAAAACACAGTTGAGCCCTTTTTATGTTTTAAAAAAAATCATAATTATATCACGATTCTGGATTTCGTCTCGACTACCGTTGGAAATGAGCGAAAAAATAGTCATGCTCCATGGCGTCATGTTTGATATAAAGTTGAACTGATTTTTGTTGTGATTGACTAGATCACTGATTCAGAGGAAGGCAGGGCCTCCCGTCTTCACTTGCTCGTGGCGTAAAAATCTCTCCGTGGCATTTTCTGATGCTACTAAAACACCATTTGCCAGTCATGTTGTTGCTGCTGGTGCTGCTGCGGCTGCTGTGATTGTTGTTGTTGTTGTTGTTGTTGTTGTTGTTGTTGTTGTTGTTGTTGTAGTTGTTGCTGTTGTTGTAGTTGTTGTTGTTGTTGCTGTTGTTGTTGTTGTCGTTGTTGTTGTTGTTGTTGATGTTACTATTGATGTGATGTTGTTCTGACCTGCTGTTCTCGACCCCGGATGTCGGGGGCGGTGCCTATTGGCTGCGAGCTCACCTTTTGACCGACATCCACCGCTGGCTGTCTCGAGCCGGGGCAACCTCTCGCTTTCGAGCGTGTCATCGATTCCCATTCGCCCTGCCTCATTATTTGTCGATTTAGCGGAAAAATGCCAATGGACTATTGGCCAAACATGCAATGGCATGTTTCGTCCCCCATCTGTTTTCCCTTTGTCGGACTGTTCAGTTGATCTCAACCCCTTGTTATTTATCTCTGTAGACGGAAGTGAAGTACGCCGGTATGTTAACCAGATCATATTGATGTAGGCCATTGGCCCTAATCTATGTGGCGAAGGAGGTTAAGCCAAATGGGGGAGTAATTCGTGCTCACCGGCTTTGCTTTTGTGTGAGAGGGGGGGGGGGATAAGGGTATGGGGGGGTGCTCTGATGGAATTTCGCCTTATAGAGTGCCGACGGAGAGAGACATGGATATAAAACGATTGGCTAGTGAATTAAACTTTCCATCATTGGTTTAGGGTTTTAGTTCCTGCGTGCTTCTATACATCCATTTCTGGACTTACGCAAACGCTGCATCATAAATATGGCTTGATATTATGAAGCACATTTCGTGTTGCTGTTATTGCTGTTGTTGTAATAGTTGCTGTTGTTTTTGTTTTTAAGGTAGCCACCCAAATAGCCACCCAAAGTACAGAGAGCGTAGAGTTATCCGTTCTTCCTTCTATCCGACAATGATGTTTCAGATGATATGTAATGTGTATATATATATATATATATATATATATATATATATATATATGTGTGTGTGTGTGTGTGTGTGTGTGTGTGTGTGTGTGTGTGTGTGTGTACTGGCTGGCATTCAGTGTCTAGATAGCATGCAGTCTTCTAAAGCCACATTGATCTTTCATCCTGTAATCTCATGATGTAGTCGCTGCCGTACCTGCTCAAGAGCTATAAATGAGTTCACGTTAAAATTGTTAACGTGAAATAAGTTATAGCTGCTTTTGTCATTTTTGGAGGGGTTGTATTACAAAAACAGGTGTCCTTTTCTGTTCCGCATTTCTAAATTTTTAAGTCACAGAATTCTCTTTGAGCTATCTAAAACTTACGAATATTACTTTCTAACGCAAATCTAGTTCCCCAGATTATGCCAATTGATAGTTCAAGAAATGAAAGAAAATCTAAAGAGACAAAATGTATATGATTATTCATTGGTAATTGGTTTTCATGCAGATCTTTATACCCTTGTATCTATTTACCTTTTTTTTTTTGGGGGGGGGGGGCTGATCTGTAGATATACGGCTTTCATCGATTTGATATCAAGGTGGTTAAATCGATAACATTTTACGATTTACGCTAGAGTGGTACTTGCTGCTTCGATGAAATGCGATTGTATTTGAGCTAACATTAATGACATACACTATACTACTACAGTAAGATTAAAAAAAAAATAGTTCATGGTTGATGCTAACATGACAAGTCATGCTGCTACACTGCAAAAAGTCCGGTGTTAAATAGTGAACATCGAGCTGGTGTTAAATTTTCGGTGCTCATTTATGGTGTTAAATTAACACCTACGGGTGTCATTTCCAAATTTTAAACTGTTTTTTTGAAGAGTTTCTTAGTAACTGCACTTCTTGTTCATTTTCAATTTAAACAAGACGATCAAGAATTTTACATTAAAATACTAGATTTTTGAAAAAATGTGAAAATAAATTTACACCAAAGTAACACCAGCTGGTGTGGTCCCTTATTGAAGCTGGACGGGTGTTAAACCGTTGATATTAACACCAGCAAATATCAAATCAACACCATGTGGTGTCATTTTTGAATTAACACCAGTACAGTGTCAAAATAACACCAGGTACAGTGTCAAATTAACACCACGAAGTGTCAGGTGAACACTTTTCAACACCATCACAGTGCATTTTTAACACCTGTGGGTGTGGTCCTTTATTGAAGTTTGATCGGTGTTAGATTTAACACCCGTGGTGTTAAATCTAACGCCGATGTTTTTACAGCGTAGGGTTAAACTTGGTGAATAAAATCGAGAGCAAAGTAAAGCCGCCAGGAGAAGTGACAGCCCAATGCTAAAGAAGAAGAAGAAGAAGAAGAAGAAGAAGAGATGGGAGCAGATTAAAAAAAAAAAAATACCGAGGCTTTGACATTCCAACATACCACGCAGCAACCTGGTACGTGAGTGGCAGTTCAGGGGACATCAAACACCAGGTCCTGTAAAAGAAGAGCTTACGGATGGGATGCCGTGTCTGAAACATACTCATCTTCTTCCGATCTTAACATGACATCGACAAAATCTTAATACTAATCTGACTGCCTGTCCTACAGGTTTGACGATTCATTGCAAACCGGGCTTTCTTGTACAAGGACGCCGGACTCGTAATGTAACAGTAATGCCCAATTACTGCAAAACTACCCTCTCATATATCGTCAAATTAAAGCCAGGTCGGCCGATTGAGGTATTAAAGAATAAAAAGAGAGAGAAAAAAAAAATACCGAGAGGAAGGCGAAGAAGAGGATAAAAAAATGGTTGTGGCTCCTAGGTTCCTTCATCTGAGCTTCTCTCTCACTTTCCATAATTCTCATTTGCCGAAGAGGTTCCTCGCGGATGCTTCATTACCGTCCAAATTACGACTGTGCATTTCCTCCCAGCGCGTTAGACGGGGGGCACCTAAAAGATTTTTCTTATTTTATTGTATTCCTTTTCTTCCTCTCTCTCAGCCACCCCCTCTTCCTGGCGCCATTTCTACCAAGTTACATGTAATGAAAACGCAATTACGCTTTTCCTTCTGGTTGAGTCAGGGATATACGACGGCAACCATTTTCATTTTCTCCCCCGAACTATACTGAAGCCTGTATGATGAATTGTGATTTTGTGCCAATTACCTTAAATATAAGGATAGGCCACGGGATAATATGGAACTCCTTCTTAGGCGGTTTGTTCGAGAGAAAAAAAGTAACATAATGTGATGATGCGTTATAAAGGCAGACCAAATCATCGAAATCAGAATAAGATGAAGTACTTCTTCGAAAGCGTCTTATTCTTTAACAACATCGATGAAACAATCAAGAGGTTGGATATCCGCTACTCTCTACGTTTAGGTCTAGCTTCGGATAACTACTTCAATGCGGTGATATCTATGTGTATTTGACCTTATGACATCATAGCTATCAATTACGCCTGATGATCATTACAAATGTTTGCCTTCGCCTGAAACTTTGTATAGTTCCACATAAGTTCTCTGAAGTTGACATCGTCCAGTTTTTCTTCCGTCATCAACATGTTGTAATAAAAGGAACCATTAATTCCTCTTTTTTCTTTTTATTTATTTATCTTTTTTTTTGGGGGGGGGGGTGGGGAATCATCGGAAGTTGTTTGCATTTCACGTTTGTTCTGCTTTTAAAGAATCAGATTGCCATCCTTCCTCCGGAAAACAAGTGATAGAAGATAGTAGAATCTTGTTTTACTCGATGTAATCCCCCTAGCCTTAACATGAATACTTTCCTTCCTGCTTCATTGTTTTTTGTTTTATATTTTGGATGTGAGTGTGTGTGCAAAGAGAGGATTATTCGGGCGCTTAATCGTTCTGCATACGAGACTCGAACGTTTGCTTTGTTTCCGTGTATAGCTCTATACGAATAGTCGCTCAAGTATAAATGTATACAATAGTTTCTTCTAAATTGTTTACTGTATGCATGGTTATTGCGGAAAGTACGCCAACTTTTCGCTCCTAAATTTAGCAGAGATGTAAACAATTTCAAAGGTTTTGTTTCGCATAAGTTTATCATAGGCCACACAAAAATAAAACAAAACAAAATAACCAAGAACCTCGTCCGAGACGAGCTATATATGGCTAAGGCAAAACGGCGCCACGAGAACGAAACTGAAGGAGGACGAAACGAAAAATGGCGGCCGGGGTTCCCCGCAGTGGTGACCCTCACGCCCGTAGTTGTGCAGAGACAATGGGGTGTTGGTGATGCCGCAGCACGCCTCGCCTCGGCTTGGTTTACCTCGGGTGAGGTGGTCCCCCTCTAAAGGCCCTAAGACGGTTCGCAGGGCATGCGAGATATTCGATCTTTTTTCTCTCATTAAAGAAAAAAAGATGTTGGAATAACATTTGCTTTAACGGTAAAAGACGCCAAATTTCTGTCGCCTTCGACTTGTGTAAAAGCAACAGAGAGAAAAAGAAAGAGAGGGAGAGAGATAGAGAGAGAAAGGGAGGTGGAGAGAACGAGATAGACGGTGCTAGGAAGAATAGAAGACGACGAGAAGGATGAATAGGAGGATAGGGATAGATAGAAGGGACAGACGAGAGGGAGAGAGCGTGAGAAGAAGAGGGAAAGGGACAAGTAAGCCACTTTACCCTCGACTGAAGAGGATAAAGATTGGGCAGGATTTGCCCACAACTATACCACCTGACGTTCTGCAAGGATCTACCTTCTGGTTGAATGACACCCCCGTATAATTACTTCAGTAAAACACAAATGCGACACACAATTGGTAACGTGTTCGTGTAGGCAAAGCGCCCCTATTATCACTTCAATGCCATGGTCCAGCAAACACGTCCACATCTACTTCAACACACCATCACACTCACATGCGCGCGTAAAAACGCTCACTTTCACATAGAAATACACACCATAACACGCTCGTAAACGCATCATCACAAAAGGACTGCTTACATCCTGACAACTTTACCTGCGTGCCAAAGAGATACTAGGCAAGCTTCTCTTTATCTATACTGCAAAGATTCACACTGCGTCTCCATCGCGTCCCCTACCATTCGTCTGTGATGAAATGTGCTTGCCTACATTTACTGTATTCAAATTACCACCTTGGCGAGAAATATGAGAAGGATTAAAAAAAAAAACCAGAACAACAGAAAATTGGAGACACACTGACACCCCACATGTCCATGCATTCAACAGGACAAACAACCGCCCAAAGTTCACAAAGAGCGGGCGCGGGTCGAGGGAGGCTAATCCGTATGCGTCCGCGTACCGCAGCAGATTCAGTATGTGGTTTGTAGCTTTCGGATGCTACCTCGCGAATACCCCTCTCTTCTTCAAAATAATCTCTATAGGTATGGCAGTCCAACCATCTCGTCCAGCCACACAAGTTATGTGATGATAGGGTTGACTATTGCTTCGTATCCTTGTGGTCGCTGTTATTTTCGTTGTTGGATGTCCTCATTGTTTAAGAATCTGTGCAGCCATTTGCTTACCTTTCTCAGTTCTATTTAGAGTGCATAATATACCGGCTGAAAGGCAGTCGTCCATTTGAATTGAATTTGATTTTCTTTGTGTATGTGCATGTGTGTGTGTCTCGCTCTCTCTTTGTGTATAAGTGTTTAGCTATTCAGATGATATGAACAAAAAAAAAAGGTCCAGCAAAAGAAGCCTTGCTCGGAACAAAATCTTCCATGAGCTGTTGTCGTTTGGGTTTTGTGAACAGATAAACCTTTTGCTTGCGATTATTCTTTTAAAAGTTTTGTTTCGTTTCGTCTCGCTTCATTTCGTTCTGGTTTGCTTCTTCCATTAAGGTACAAACAATTAATGTAGCGACATAAGTAGATAGACAGATAGATAAATAGATACATGTATGAATAATAAATGAAATAGAATACATTCTCCAGTGACTTTAAAATCTGGCGTGACACCTTCGAAAATACAACGATAGGTTATTGTCATTGGATCCTATTCCATCAATTATGTGTATTGCTTTATTCAGTCATCACGGGACGTCACTCTTAATCAACACTTGGCCCTTTGATGGCGATATGTATGATTTAATGCATGTATATATTCAAAGTATAACTGTAACATGAGTTCCGAGTTTGCTATGTGTTTCTATGGCGTCTCCTTTCATATCCTAAATCGGAATCATATTAAGCCTGTAACTCGGCTGCTCTCCCCTTCTGCTGTGAAGGACGCGACTTTCTTTGCCCAAGGATCCGACATTGTGATGTCACTTTGTCATGATATACAGTGATATAAGAGAAGGCGATCATGGCGATTGGCTACTCTCGTTGTATCTACTGCGAATGCAACCTCTACAGGGATGCTCTTTCCTTCTTCGCAGCATAGTGTCCGTTTATATGCCTCCCCTAGTTAATATACAACTCGATTTTCGACTTCCAAAATTTATGACGAAGCAAAGCGTCGAGATCGCATTGGAGGGCGGCTGCTATCTATAAGGTGTCGTGATGTCGGTGTCTTAGATTCTGAAAGCTCCCCGTAGTATAATTTTGCAGGACAGTTACAAAATAAAGAAACAACCAGTGAAAAAAGAAAAGAAAAGACTAAAACATGAACGTCTTCCGGCGTTCTTTCTTTTCGTTTTCCACCTTGAGGGCGCCATATTTTTTTTCTGCAGGTGTTTGGTTTCATCATGCATTGATGTTTTCCGCTTTTAAGCGGAATGTTATTTGATCCGTGCTCCTCACGCGTTGCGTCGTGACGTTTGCCTCGCCGTGTGGGACTCTAGGGGAATGTTGACAAGGTGGCTCATCTTTGTATACGCGTACGTTACTCCCCTTTTCAACACCGCGGGAGAAAATGCTGCGTAGAAGGAGACGATGCATCCCAACCTTTGGCATCCTCTGTTTCTCGACACAGAAAGGGATGTTTTTTCTTTTTTTTTTCTTTAAGCCCAAACTTGCATGTTACTTGCATAATTATCTGAGTCAATTCCGTCAGTATTATATTTTACTACTATCTGGTTATCTACATTCTACGATCTCTCATCGAAAAACAAAAACAAAACAAAACGAAAAAGGAAATAAAAGAAAATAAAACAAAAAAGAATAATCTTGCCTTCTGTTTTCCTAACTCCTCAGAATTTTCCCCCTTCTTTTCCATTTCTGCTTCGTTTTTATACTGTTATAGTAAATTATATCATTATTGGTACTGGATCTTTTTTTTTTCCTTCAGTCACATCCTTATTCAAATCTTAATAGTTTTATTGTGCCAAACAGTGGTATCTGTTGACAAACATTTCCATATTATCCCTCGGAAATATCTTTTTTTTTTCTGGTTTGGAACAATTTTATTTTAAACTGCTGATAGCCAAAGTTCTTCTTCCCTAGAATGTTGTCCCATGCTATCTCAAAGGTACGATATGAAGGCGACATCAGACACCATGCACACGAAATGATTAACTTTGTTGTGATTTGGAATGGCTATACTTTTTTTTTTTTTTTACTTAAGTACACCTCATAAACAGTCCAAGCAAGTACCCTGTGAGGGATAAACCTGAAATACCCTCTCAGGGCTATTCAGCGGCTCAACGAAGCGTTGCGATCGTTATCTCTATTCTCATTGCCGGTCGTTCCGATTTATGACTGGAAATTCTGCGGATTTTGCTGGCTCGTGCGAGCGCTGCACGCTTGCCGTGAGCTGGGTGGCCTTGTACACCCACATGCAGGCCGGACAAGTCGCAGCGTCACATATACCAGCCGGGGAGATACCACACACAGTCTTCACATCCACCAAGTATTTAGTAACCCGCGCTAAGATGGTTTTAACAATTTGCACAAACTACACTAAGTACACATAGTCGTTGCAGGATGATACCACGAAAAATAAGCAAAATACACAGTCTCTCCCCCCCCCCCCCCCCCCACACACACACTCACGTACGCATACAAGCACAAGCACCCACGGCAAAAACAACAAGGGTGTTAACAACATCAAAAGCAAAAACAAAACGAAAACTGGCATCATTCAGAACGTGTTGATTTCGAGTTTCAAGATACAGCTGTGACTTGTATCTTGAGAATAACGTATAACCATTTTTTTCTTTTCAAATCATGTTCATGATGTATCAATTATTAAATCTGTATTTAATAGTCACATCCAGTATCAAAACGTACCGCTCTGTGACTGAGAAAACAGCCATCTGCAGTGTGGACATATTAATATATACGCATCTATAATATAAGAGTAAGAACATCTTCTATAGACGATCAAATGCAATTTCAAAACCCAGTTTTGGCAACTGAATGGATTTCGTTCTCCTACCTGCCCGTGGCCAGTACACTCGCCGAACTGTAAAGACGATCACACATCTCCTCAACTGGAACTACAGCTGTATTTTCAGTTATGACACTATCACAGTCCGAAGTAGATATAACACAAAACGCCATCTTAGTCTTCAAAAAATGTTATCGATGCAGTCATGACAGCGTATATTCCATACCATCGGGGAGGTGGAAAGAGAATTGAATAATTCTGCCTAGTTAGTGCACAGGGATAAACTGAACAGTGTATGGTCTCAGTGGCAGCTGACTGGTATCGAGGAAACCCGACTAACGAATTAAGATAAAAACACAAAAACAACATTACTCCCCCACCCCCACCGAAGGGCCTGGATGGTATGTGTATGTGTTTCACAGTGATTTTCCACAGCAGACACTCTGCCGAGCGAGAGTGCAATGTCACAGCACTTTCTCAAGATCGACGCAGGGACGTGATCAATGCACATTTGATTTTTCTGATAAACTGCGTTGAAACCATCTTTTAATGTCCCCTGAAGATCATACTATAAAGATGTAAGCATCGATTTCATCCTACATAATGTATTTCCAAAATTTACAGTTGTGATTACATGTACATTATATCGAATGTGAGATGAGCGAGGTTCCTTCGTACAGCAGCGAACGTTAGCCCATGAAAGCGGCAACCAAGCAAGCAAGGCGAGCCAGAGAGCAATACGATCACCATTCCACGTGGGCTAACTGCACGGAGGCACGCGGTGTGTGCGCGTTTTTCTGTTTCAGTAGCGATAGCCTGACAAATTCAGGCCGGATTGAATGAGGCTAAGTGGACAAAATTTTCGAACATGTTGTGCTATGACAGAGAGCGTGTGAATTTTGCTCCCCGCGGATTATCCTGCAAAAGGGTCTATGAAAGGAAAGACTAATAATCTTCTCTCTGAGGGAAAACGAGCGCAATCCGCGGGGAGCAAAATACACGGTGTGTGTTTAAACACACGCATGTCGAAGCGGTTTTGTCGGTTCCCATAGACTTTACACGTGAAGGCGATTCTCTTGGCACTGAGCCAAGTTCGGCGAGCTCGCTCGGTTCTCCCGTTTTATCCTCTATAGGGTATTTCGGCGTTATCCTTCACAGGGTAGTTGCTTGGACTGATAAAGGAGATTAAAATCATAATAGATTGAAGAAATACAACGGAATGTTATCTCATCTACAGCATTGCATAGGAAAGGATTGTCCAGAATGGACGTTCGTGTGACTGTTCTCTTTGTTCTTTTAACACAGTATTCAGTGCAAACTGGAAAGGTTGCAGTAGCAATACAGTCATTTACTTCTTTGAAAACGTGTGGGGGGAGGCAACAACTGAATCTGTTCAGAAAGTCTATAATAAACGTCTAGAAAGTTCAGAGTTGTGCCGTCTTCATTTCCACACTGCCTTGAAAACGTGTGTGTGTGTGGGGGGGGGGGGGGGGGCAACAACTCAGTCTGTTCAGAAGAGCTATAGGGCTCACATCTGTAAATGAAATGGATTGTCCCAGACCCCTTCACAAAATCGAACCAAAGATATCAAAATAAATGAAGAAAAAATTTATTAAAAATCGATAATGCAGTTTTTTTTCAAAAAACTAAATAGCTGCAGATATTGAGTATGAATTCCTCTACAAACTGCATTTTGGTTGGAAGATGAAAGCTTTTCCCATAGAATATGAAGGGACTGTATTTCATTGGGTGCGTGTAGAGAAAATGTAGAGAAAAAGATTTTTTGAGTGAAAAGAACTCGTAGTCTGGCTTTGCGAACCCTTAGACAGAGTTTGAGCTGAAGAACCCGACTTGGAAATTTGATGGATGAAAGGGTATATCTCACTTATCCAGGTTAGCGAAGATGAAACACCTCATTTCTCCCAGCTATTTTACAGAATTTTTTGAATTTTAAATCTTAACACATGTCTCTATGGGGAATTACACTGTATTTACCCGTGTGAGCCCTTCAACAAATATCTAGAAAGTTGTCCCCATGAGATAGCGGGCTTGGGGGAGGGGGGGGGGGGGGGGATAATAAGAAAGCGGAAGGGGCCAATACGACTCACAGGATCACCGGATGAACTCTACATCAATTCGGTAACAGACAGACACTAATGTCAGGTAAAGTTTGATCGAACTCCACTCGTCCCGCGCCCCGGCTCTGTTTGTCCCGATTTCAATCACACTTTGGGTCTGTTTGGAACCTCATTTATCGCTAACCAGTTGACGTCCAGCGCTGATTGATGGTCGCTGAAGAACCCCCTTTCCCCCGGCTTTCAGTCGAGTTTTCTTCACCTTATACATCAAAGGCTTCAATCTTTCGCACTTGGCGATATATCGCCAGACGCATAATCTTATAGTTATATAGGACCGTCCAGGAAAGTATCACACACGTATACCTCCTCGGCCCGTTTCTTCCCTGGTTCGATCCGCACTGTAATCAGAGGTGATAAGTTTACGAGCGTAACAAAACGCCAGTACTCTTGATCGATTGATCGACAAAGTCTTTTCCGTTCCTGCTTTCATCCCGTGAAATATTGATGGACAAAAACTGCATGGTATATAACCATGGAGCTACACCATCTAGCTGCACCTAGCTCCATGGTAACATCGCAATTTTCTGCCAAGCATAAGAGCTGACCTCAGTTCTTTGATTACCCTGTTTGGTGAGATCGTTAAGAAATGTAGGATTTTTTTTTTTGTTTCTCGTTCCAAAAAAACAAACAAACACAAAACAAGACAAAACAAAAGAACCCCAAAAGAGCAACAAACAAACAAACAAACAGTTATATAGATCTCTATGTCTCCAATTTCAGAGATGCAAGAAAATAGTGCGGGCTTATATGAGAGACAGACAGACAAAGATTATGCAACATGTTTAAAGCTGTATGACTGACTGCATTCAAATTTCTCCATCTCTCCCCTTCTCTTTCTCTTTCTATCTATCTCTCTCCCTCTTTATCTCTCTTCATATTTCTCTCTCTCTCTCTCTCTCTCTCTCTCTCTCTCTATATATATATATATATATATATATATATACATGTATATATATAGAACATATATATTTCTTCCTTTCACCCCTTCTCTTTCTCTTTATATTTCTTTATCTTCATCTCCCCCTCTCCCCCTCTCTCTCCTTATCTCTCTTCATATCTCTCTCTATATCTCTCTCAATGAAGAACAGGCTTCCATCATCATCGCCTGTCAGAATAACACCTCTGGGTTCCACAATGCTTTTAGAAGGTGCCATAAAGCCATTTCTAAACTTGTGCATTGTTAATAAATATAGAAACAAAGAAACCGCTGGTATCCATGTTGATATAGTGTAACTGTCGTCGAACTAAAAAAATAGAAAAGAAAAAAAAAACCTGTAATTATCTGCCTATTTCAAAGAAGTTAAAGAGTTGAAACGTGGGTGGAAATAGATTAATCTTTAGGTAGCTTTCAACCAATCAGAGCTATGGTTGGACAATTAGAAGAAAAGTTTGAATCGCCTCAAATGCTAACATCCTGCAGCTTTTCCGCTTGGAGTTCCGATTCGCTTGAATTCGAATACTTCCTTGGGGGAGAAGTTCGATGTTTGAAAAAAAAAAAAGGGAGAGAGAAGGAAAAGTAGTTGTGATTGAGATTTTTCCACTAGTACACTGGTAGTTCGATCTTACTTTGGATGAGACAATATAGCTAGAGGCATTATTGTTATTCACTATAGTAGGGTTGTATTGAAACGGTTTGTCTGTGTGCGTTTTGGTATGTGAGTATGCGTGTGTGTGTGTGCGCGCTCACGTGCACCCGCTCACCTGCTCTGCTTCGGCCCAAAGCTACAATTTAGGTGCTCACGCTTTGGGCGAAAACACTTAAGCGCACAGTCACGATTTGTTATTAACTTTGGCAGGGAATGGCTCCGGGTTTTGGCTCCGGGTTTGTTTGATCCTCTTCAAAGTTAGCGCAGCCCAAGGAAAAAAAAAACGTGAAAAAAAAAAATGCTTTGCTGCACCACAAACATTCACTAACTTGTCTTCTCCTTGCATTGGTGCATTATTACCATGTGCTAATACCACATTCCGTGTCTCGGTAAGCCTATTCTAAGTTATAACCCTTCATCACGGAAAAACAAAATAATGACGTCGCCGAAAATTTAGTTTCTGGTATTGGTATATTCAGAAAACTTACCAGACTTCGCAATGATATCTCTAAGGGTTGAGTGTTTGACGGCCTACACACAATTTCACAAGAACGATACCAAAGAGGACTGCCATTTTGTTTACTCTGAGCTTTGATGAATTAGCTGGCTGTGAAGTATACATAATGTATCATAGATGTAATCAATTGTGAAAGAGGGCAAACGTCGAGAAGATTACTTTGAAATGCTATAGTAAAACGCTTCAGAGAATGTTGAGTTTTGAATTATGAAACACAAACCGAATGTTTAACCTAGCAGAAGGAAGTTCATCTATCAAAGTACGACTTTAGTTTAGTTTCATATGGTGTATTGATTGTTACGTTGTTGGCGTGTATGTTGTTGATTTAAGGAGGTATATTAAACATAATTTGCTATTGATAAGAGTTCTATAAGATCTCGAATTATGCTTATGAAAAATCATACTGTTTTCTCACAAAATAAAATGACTGGTTGGTACCCGTTTAAATCAATCATAATACTTATGTTTTTCGTTGTTCTCATATTTACTTTATACGTTTGCTTCGCTTATACAGATCATGATAAATTATATCTGTCTTAACTATATTACATATGTATATACATATATATATATATATATATATATATATATATATGTGTGTGTGTGTGTGTGTGTGTGTGTGTGTATGTATGTATTATCATATTCACTTGCCCCTATTTGCCTTCTGCTTTTTTCATTCTTCTCGTCCTCATCGAATACCCCCTTTAAAATTTCCTCGCAACATCGATGTTTCCCGTGTATCCATTTTGGATTTCCAAGTGTGCAAGGCAGTTGTCGTTGCCCATTTCAGCTGTGATTACGACTGAACGGGCGTATTATGATTCGCGACACAGCAAAAAGGAAGAGCATTTTATGGGCGCGCTAATGCCCGTGTTTACCGGGCATCGGGTATAGGACCGGGACTGTCAGAGTGGACGCGGATTAGTTGGATTGCCATTTGAAGTGTCCTACTGTCGCATATATAGCACCGGACATTTGGAAAAAGAGAGGGAGGGGTGGAGATGATGAAAAGGAGAAAGAGAGAAAAAGAGATGGAGAGAAGAAGAGGATGTAAAGAAAGAGGGAGAGACGGAAGGGGAGAAACAGAGAGAGAGAGACAGACAGACAGACAGAGAGGGAGGGAGAGAGAGAGAGAAAAGGGAGAGGAAAGGAGAGGACATGGGAAGGGTGATGCAGATGTCATGATTTCATCCAAGGAAGGGTTACCATGACTACCATCCAGGTGAAGATGTTGGAAGGCGACTCTTCAGACATGGCGCCGGCTAATGTGCCTTTAATGACTTCTGGGATGTCAAGCGTAATCTTAGTTTGTCTTGTTGTGCGAAATGCAGGGGCCAGGGCACATCATTTTAGTATGTCTATAAGAAAGGGGGGGGGGGCGCAGGGCTCATGGTTGGCTGGGTCAAGGGTCAATGCTTTCTTACCCCCCCCCAAAAAAAAAAAAAAACACAAACAAACAAACAAACAAACAAACAAACAACAACAACAACAACACACATTTGATGGGCATAATCTCGAGGTGAAACCCTCGAAGATCTTAAAACTACTTGTGTTTAGGGGTTTTCCCCGATTTCCCCCTGTCTGAACCCCCCCTTTTACGTATGTGTGTGTGTGTATGTGCGTGTATATGTGAAGCCCCCTCCTATCCCCCCCCCCCCCCCCTCCGGGGGGCCCAAGTAACGCACCCAACCATTACAGCGTGCATTGCTGCCTCTCATGAAAAACGCATCGGGCTTGTAAGAATGGACCGACAACCTTGAGTGTGTTTAGATTCCACGACCGTAACCCCATAATTGTGAAAGAGGAATTTTTAAAGAAAAAAAATCAAGGAAATATTGAAGCGTGTACAGAATGAATACAAAAAAGCCATTTATTTATGATATACACTGTAGCTGTAATTTCTCTTGCTCTACAATCCTGGGAAGTTGACTCTATGTTAGGGTCTGAGGAGAATAAAAAACCCAAAACCTCTAATATTTGTCTGTCTAGAACATGTCGAATGAGTCTCTTCCACCTCTCTTGTAAAACAACGTCAAAGAGTGTCAACCCCAAACAAGTATCCTGAGATTAGCAATACCAATAACAACAAAACCACCACCACCAACAACAACAACAACAATAATATTGATAATAATAATAATACTAATAATACTAATAATAATAACAATATTAATAATAATAACATTAATAATAATAATAATACTAATAATACTAATAATAATAACAATATTAATAATAATAACATTAATAATAATAATAATACTAATGATAATAGTAATAATAGTTACAATAGTATAAATCTGTGTTCCTTCAAAACGAGAGTACAATGATGTATGCATCTGACGGCCTAACTGTTACATTCCTCATTCACAGAAGTTTCTACGATTCCCTCTGATATTGTGTTCCCTTCAACAATACAAACATACTTTGTGCCGGGGCGGCAATATCAAAATAAAACAATGAAGAAGAGCACTTCACATAACCAGCGATCGAGAAAGAACGTGAGGGGCATTGACAATCATGCAATTTTCCCGTTTCTTTGAGGAAGACAAATATTTATGCTTCTTGCATTTTTTTGTTGTTTTGTAATTTGACGTTCTAGTGGACTTTTCTTTTTGCTTTTGTATTTTAGTTGGTTTGCTTGTGTGTTTGTATTTTTCCCCTTTTTTAAGAGAGAGAGAGAGAGAGAGAGAGAGAAAGAAAGAGAGAGAGCGAAAGAGACAAGTCAAAAGGTGGGGGTGGAAATCCAAAAGAAACCTGTTGCACTTGAATCCTAGAATTAATACTTTACATACATCTTGTAATATAGCTATATAGGTATAAAGAACTCGAGACTTGTTAATAGCTTGGACACATGAAGAGCAGCGCATTTCTAATCCTCTATTGCTTAGCAGTATACTAACTTCTAATAGACAACAGTTGTAGAAGCATAACAGACCACCATGCCGACTTCAAGTCTGTGTTTGACGTCAGTGAAAGAGATAGAGAGACAGAGATAGAGATAGTGTGTGTGTGTTTGTGTGTGTGTGTGTGTGTGTGTGTGTGTGTGTGTGTGTGATCAGATAGCCCAGTTTACTCTCCGTACGCCATTCAAATCAGGCGAATCATCCGGGGCAAAAACAGGGACAAAACTGGGTGCAAAAATATCTCCCACTTCCATCAATGCCACGTTATTGATTTGGCGAGGACCGTAAGATGCCTGCATGGGGTCTCACAAAAACACAAACAACAAAAAACAGGGGGCAACAGAGGGGGGATAAATAGTGGGAGAGCGAGACTAGATGCAAGTTCGAGTTCACGGCATTGCCCAGATCCCCGATGGGGAACCCGAAAAAAAAAAAGAGGGGCAAGGATTTCCATAATAAGATTATTCGCTGACTCCAATTCGTACAAATGTTTTATTGACTCCCGGCTGAACCGCACCGACGCTGTGCGGGCACCCCAGCGCTCGCAGGCCGAAACATGAGCTAGCATGCGAACCGTCGCGTTAAGCGAGTTTTTATGCCAAGTACGGGGATGGAAGCGCTAGTGGAGATCAATATATACGGGGATTAAAGTAGGACAAACGGAAAGGAAGGAAAATCAGAGACTAAAATAAAATAAGAACGAGAGAAATAACTATCGGAGATTGTGAAGAGAAAGTGGATGGTGAAAAACTTCTGGAAAAAAAAAATCTGCCAAGGACAAACGCACAATCTAATTGTTTTAGTTTTCTTTCGACTATTTGTGAAAGTGTGAACCCTTGAAAGCCCATCGTTTTCTTGCAGACACGTATAGAGAGAGAGAGAGAGGGGGGGGGGGTGGAGGAGGAGGAGGGGTGAGGGGGAGGGTCAGTGCGAGAGTTTAGACACAGAGCAATGACAATCTGGAAAGAACAGTGGTAAAATATCTTAACCGCTTAGGAAAAAAAAGAGAAAATCATCACCGCTTGACAAACACGCATATCCTAAAAGGTATGCTGCAATAATGGTGGCAAAACCATTGGTCTAGCTCTTTTACCAAAATACACATGTACTATTTCCAATTGCAAAAACCGCTTCAAAGAATTTGAAGATTTTAGGAGATCAATGTGCATTTGCTTTAAGTGAATTAAAGGTAATAACGTGAATAATTGCTACATTAGTATTTGTTTGAATGGTCTCTTACGGAATCGGCACTGCAACTATTTCTTGCCATTATGTTCGTAACGATCACCTTCCGTATAAGCCGCTTCAAAAGGTAACCCTGAAAGTTTCGGTAAATGACTCGAGGGCGAAGACAGCATCGGGTCAGAAGTAACTCCGCTTCCCCCCCCCCCCCCCACTCTCTGCTGTACAATACTTCTCTCTACTTCTCCTTCCTTTATCTTTCTCTTTCCCTTTTCCTTTCTCTTCCTTCCTTTCTTTCTTTCTTTCTCTTTTCTCTCTTTCTCTCTCTCTGTTTATCAATTTTGAATCTATGACCCTCTTTTCTGCCCATTCTCTCTTTTTCTGCATTCTCAAAGTCTCCAAGTTGTTTTATTTCATTTCCAACAAATTGAGGATACAATGATAATTATGTTTGCGTATACAAATGACGCCCCGAAATCAGTACAACAATGAAATGCACACGGTTTTATAAAGGTACAGGGAATTGTTAACAGAGATACAAATTAATTCAATGTTATCTTTGTGGTAAATTTGTTGGAAATGGAGGTTTCGGAATTTACCATTAAGCCGTTCATTTCAGAAATTCTGAAAACCGGACACACACATGTGTAACAAGCAATTTGTATTCCCGTAGATATTCACGTTACATAACGATGTTGTGAACTTTTAGACCACGTGATCCCTCTCGTTGACGGTTAGTAGTGCCGCTTGTTGGAAAGGTCGCAGCGATTGAGTATAAGACGTATAAGATAACTGCCTTGTCGATTAGCCAGTACCAAACGAACGTCAACGTATGTGTTGTAAATAGGTGCAGACAATTCTATAAATTATGGGTGTGTGTGTGCGTGTGTGTGTGTGTGTGGGCGTATGTGTGTCCGCTTTCACGTGTTCTTTTGTGTGAGGTGTGCGTATAGATATGTGCGTCATGACGTCACAGTTAGATGTGTCTGTTAAGACTGTTCTGTAATGTGATATGCAGATTCTAAAGATACACCGATGTGATGTGGAACTTACATTATATTGCATTACGACAGAGCTTTGGCATTGTCTTGTTTGTTTTGTTTTGTTCTGTTTTTTTAATAGGGATATATCATGTGAAGACAGGTGGAATTAATATCATCATCACGATGGTTATCAACAATCTAGAATGCAAACTGTCGTTATCTCACTATCGTTAATACATTAATGCGTGTCACTTTTGTCTTTATTGTTAGTAATAATACAGAAGGTCATTTCATATCATACTTGAAACTCAAGTATAAAAAGTTGTTGACATACATAAACGAATCGTAAACGTTTTATACACCAAATCCCCTTCTACTCAAAGAACATTAACATACATCCTTCTCAAAAGCAAGAGAGATAGATAAAGAGAGATAAGGTCCTCATGCAGAAACAAATCAAAATGCTCATGCATTCAGAATGTACAAATATGCTATTTTCTGTGTGCTTTTCATTCATATACTTTAGATTGCTGTTATCTTTCTCTTTGTTGTTTTGCATGTTGTTGTTTTTTTGCTTTAGTATTTGTTTTCAGTTCCTTCTTACTGTTAATTTTTATGCCCTAGCTGTCTCTGTATCAAATTTCACGTCTAATCCGCCGGCAGCGCTTCCGGTATTCTGGTGTGTTATTCCCCCCCCCCCCCCCCCTCTCTCTCACACATATATTTTCTCTTTGTTTTCATATATTTATATATGGCTTTTCTTTCTTTCTGGAAGGCGGTTTGCCTGGCGTCTTTTGTGAGTAGGTCAATACCCTTCCGCGGCTGTACCATATCGATATCTCTTTTCTATCTGTATCTCTAGTTTAGAGAAGCTCGTTGTCCTTCTCGTAATAGCACACGACAACGTTGTTGGAGTGGAGACGGATAGCGTCACTTTGGTACGACGAACCGCGACTAATCTAACCATTCGGGAGTGCTATCCTCGTTTCATATCTACGGAAGATGTCTGGTGGTCGTGGATGAATCGATGCTATCAACAACGCTTTGTTATCGCAAAATGGACACCATATGTCTGAACCTCAACCACAACGAATATCCAGTGGCATTTTGATACAGTATAGATTTAGAAAAGTGGCTCCATTCGTAAAGTTTTGAAAATAGCTCACCCATATATAGGTGGATGCACAGGGGAGGAGAGAGAGAGAGAGAGAGAGAGAGAGAGAGAGAGAGAAGGGGGAGGGGTGAGAAATAAAGAATGACATTGTGGACATTTCTGAAGGGGAAAGTCGTGACAAGATTATTAGCTCTTGTGGATATGATATGGATTAGGTGGAGACATGTTACAAATAATAACCGTTCTTGGAGCCTTCCCGGAATGGTGCTGCACTACACGCTCACGACACGCACACTATGCAAACTTATCACAGAGCAAAATATACACTCGAAGATAAACTTATTCGTTTGAAGTCCATTCCTGTTCTAACATTATTTTATTCTAATCATTTTCTGTGAGAATACCATTAAAAAAATGAAGACATCATTAGCGTGCGGGGCCACGTACTTTTTGACTAATCATAAAGTGTCTTCATATTGTTGACATTAATACAAGTTTTGCTAACTCCATTCACATAACTCCTTTAGTGCTATTTTTAGCTTCCTCTCGATGGTCATTTTCCGCTGCATGGATGTGTGTGATGATGCCTCTCTTCTCCTATAACCACAAAACACGATAGCATTGTACTTTCCCCGGTTCATGACCATTCGGACTGCATCAATCATCATCGGAATCATTGTTGCTCCTGTATACAAACGTCTAATCGTCCGACGCAGAAAAAGAGAGCAAATATTACCTCCCTAGACCGCTGGAGTGCCCTTTGCGGCTCTGCAAACGGCCAGCTTTGTTACGCTTTTCTTACAACTGGCCGATACCAGGTTATCGAGAGAATAGGTACGCAAACAAATAATCGGGGGGAGATATATACATGTATATGCATGATATACACAAAGTGGCCTGGTAACAGGAGTGGAGGGACCGGGCGGAGGAGTAAGATGAAGATGTTTCCCCCCCCCCCCCCCACTCTCGGGAAGAGGGGGAGGGAGAGGGCTAATTTGCCCAAACTACTCAAGACCAAATCAGTGAAATTTGATATATTTCTTTTTTTTTCAAAAAATGATAATGGCCTACAACTCACTCTTTTTTTTGGGGGGGGGGGGGTATTGACAGATGAGGAGAAGATAATGTGCCCCAAGATATTCCTTGTAATCCAATAAATCGGTCAAATTAATTACAGCTTAATAGTATGAATTTTATTTCATGTTTTTCGAAAAAAGGGAATAACCTTCACCTTTCCTTTTTTTCATACAGAAGAATAACAACGATACATTGTGGAATATGTATTCAACAGTGGCGAAACATTATAAAAAATAAAAATATCATCAAAGCTAACAATAATATGCAATGTACGAATACAATACTATTAATGCTACACTGCAAAACGTCCGGTTTTGAATAGTGAACACCGAGCTGGAGTTAAATTTTCGGTGCTCATTTATGGTGTTAAATTAACACTTCCGGGTGTCATTTCCAAATTTTAAACTGTTTTTTGAAGAGTTTCTTAGTAACTGCACTTCTTGTTGATTTTTAATTTAAGCAAGACGATCAAGAATTTTACATTAGAATACTAGATTTTTGAAAAAATGTGAAAATAAATTTACACCAAAGTAACACCAGCTGGTGTGGTCTCTTATTGAAGCTGGACGGGTGTTAAACCATTGATATTAACACCAACAAATGTCAAATCAACACCATGTGGTGTCATTTTTGAATTAACACCAGTACAGTGTCAAAATAACACCAGGTACAGTGTCAAATTAACACCACGAAGTGTCAGGTGAACACTTTTCAACACCATCACAGTGCATTTCTAACACCTGTGGGTGTGGTCCTCTATTGAAGTTTGATCGGTGTTAGATTTAATACCCGTGGTGTTAAATCTAACACCGATGTTTTTACAGTGTATTCTTTCTTCTTTCACAATACAACAACTACAACTAAACGAACAGACAAACACCCCTCCCCATATCCCCCAATCCCTCTCTTGAGAGAGAGAGAAAAAAATACAAATCAACATCATCATCTGCTATGCAGCAAGCATGGCAAGGATCATAACAATATCCGAGGCATGCATATTATCAGATTTATTCCAAAGACAAGTGCTTTTGATACACAATCATGACAAGTACCTGGAATGCTTTGTGGATATGACTTCTTTTCAATATGAATAATTCGGAATGATGTGACATGATGTAGTAAGAATAAATAGTAACAAACTTGAATTTAACAACACTGTGTGGATACTGCAGAGAGTTCACTAATGACGCGAAAACGGACAAGGGCGCCCACGGCAACTAACAATTTCCTACGTTGTATTACCACACCATCATTGCCTATCGTTCAGAAGAAGGTCATTTGAAAACTCGTGCCTGAATATATACTTGCAGCTAACTGAGTGACAGCACACGGCAACTGGCAAGTTCGGATTACGACTGGAATCATCATGGAAGAAAGTCGTTTGAAAAGTCGGCCCTGAATATTTTCACCAAACTAACTGACAATCTGCTGTATAGTGAGGAGATAAGAAAATGGGAGGCCTGCAGACCCTGCTTTGCATAACATAAGCCTGCACACGTCACGACTTTTGACCGCCAGCGTCTTGCTCTGTTTTCCCCCCTTTCGTCTGTAAAGCAATGTTTACTTTAAAAGAACATCTGCCACAAGCAACGTTTTAAAGTTTGTTTTTCCCGTACATGTCGATAGACGGAAACACATATAAAAAAGGAACAGCAGCAGCAACCAAATCTCCCCACCAGTCTTGCCGTTGATTGCTAGTTTCTCACACGAAACAAGGTCCATCTTTGGCAAGGAACGGGGAGAAGGAGGGGGGGGGGGGATCTCGATGTGGTGACACGGGAGCGTCCTGTTGTTTTAAGTGATTGATTGCTGTTGCCCCGAGTGATGTGCAAAAATGGGCGACAGACAGGGTCGGAGTTGAACCCCCTCCCTGCTTTTTGTTGCGATGTCCAAAATATATAATAACAAAAACACGCTTACGCACACACACACACACACACACACACACACACATACACACACACGAACCCTCACAGACAAACACATACACACACACACACAGACACACACACAACCCAGAAGTATTTGCATTTCGTGTCGTGCGATAATGCCCAAGATTGATTATACATCTGTAGTATAGCCCTCTCCTACGTCACAGTCGTGAAAGGCATTTCGGCAGAAAGTTTTATTAACAGAATGTTATGCACAACATAATAATCTGTTTATCTACATATATAATTACTGTATGTCTATATGCATATCTATACTATTACATAGAGCTACTGTAGCCGGCCTGCGGGATGGGCTCATCTGTTTTATAATACTCAGAAATAGATTCTCAAACCAAGTTGATTTTTTTTTCATAATATCAGGAATTAAATGATTCAAATGAGCGTAACGGATTATTCTTTTTTAATGGTTGAAATTTGTAATGTTTTCATTACCACAGCTTTTGTTTGCACTAAGGCTTTTTATTAGCAATTATTATGTAAGTTTCCATTAGCACCCGCTGATAAGACACGTCACCCGAGGACACTGCCGCTAAATGGAAAAGGATTCGAATTGGGAATCTCAAGACTTGAACTGTGTGTCGCATCCACTAAACTTCTTTGGCTCATCGATGTTGTGTGCCCGTTTTGGGGGTCAAATAACAGGAAAAGAGAATCAAAGTTTGCCACTGTTCTAAGGCAAAGAAATGTCCATCAGCCAATCACTGACTAAACTGTTTTGTCGGCAGCAGTTCCTTTAGTGTTCATGATGGGCGCGTAACCGGGTGAAGTGGTCCTTCCAAGTACTCACAAGCGGACTACACGGAAGACTAGAACTAGTGCAGCTGAATATGGGCTCTCCAGCCATCTTGAAAGAAATGGAAAATGGAAAAAAAAAACAAAGCTCTTTAGTGTGTTCTTACATTCTTTCGCCTTTGCGCGTGGATCGTTCTTATTTGTGTGCACGCGCGCAAAAACATACGACGTTAAAGGTAGGGCCTACTGGTTACCATTGGGAGCAGTGATTTAATCAAATGTTCGAGATATCACATTTGACGCATATGTGTAAGTCAGTTGTATCACAAAACATCCTATACCATGTAAAAAATTGCAATAAAGCCTCAAATACAAGGAGATATCAGGATTTTTCTCAATAAACAATAACTGTTGACGGTTTAGTCTGGAGACATTAACAATTATAACTATCGTTCACACTTTGTATATTTAACAATACTTAACATCAATTAAACTGATTCAATTTTTGCATTGGCTGTTTCTATCTCTAACTCACGTTTTAGAACTATCTTTTTTATGCATGTCTTTCGCCTCATTCACCGCACGTCTGCCATCTCGAGTAGCAAAATGCAGTCACAAACGTTCGCGAGCTTCAAGTCGCTGAGGCAAAACACACATACGCCGAAGGACTTTTGTTATGCACTAACCTTTTATTTTTTTTTTTTGTCTTACCATTTTGGGTTATTCAGCTGGGGTCTTCTGCTGCTGTCTCTCAAAAGGTTCTCGATGAATCTTGACCCAGTTCAGATTTTCATTTGGGGTCAAAGCACTCCTTACTTTATGTCAAAAAAAACAACCATCACTGCGCAAAGGATTTTGCCGCACTGTGAATGACTGGTACGACCTTGCGTTTTTCGAAGCGTAACTATAATGTAGATTCAAAATCATCGGGGAGGGGAAAAATAGATTCAATTACTGCTTTCTGGATTTCATAATGATTGCCGGAATGCGAATGATGAACGGACAGTTACTTGATATTTCTGTTTTTTATGGCATTGGGAATACAATTTGTAATGCGTATAATCATTTTGCAAATTTACGACTTGAGGGAAGCGATGGCGCGGTATGTTTGGAGGAATATTATCATCAGTGGTTTAATCTCGCAGACCGATAAAAGTAATTTGCAGCATGTGATGCTGAGAATAACATTCCTGCTCTTCTTTGATAGAGTAGTTTTGTCATGGTAGCATTACATGAAATTGAATCAATGATTGAAAATCGAATATAAACAAAAATGTAAAGAATAAAATTTGGGGGAAATAGAGCATGAACTTTCCTCAGCGGTTGTGTTTTGTTTTTTCTTTGGCGCGTAAGCCAACATGTTTATCATTGTTATTACGTTTATCATTATTATTATTATTATCATTATTATTATTATTATCATTATTATTATTATTATTATTATCATCATCATCATCATCAATATTTTTATTATCATTATTATCATTATCATTATTATGACATTATTGTCATTACTTTACTTGTTTTATCAACGTCATTAGTATCAGTATCATGTAATTGTTGCCGTTTCCTGTTAGCAAGCAGCTAGCAGTTAGAATTTCGGCTACAATACTTCTCGGAATGAGTCTCACAATGAAGTTAATAGATTGTGTTTTACTTGTTCTTGCGCTCCTTATAAGCAGGCATGATCAAACAGTGTGTGTATACATAATCGTCTCGTTAGGATAAGGGGGGGGGGTGGAATGTGGATTGATGTGCACCAAAAACCAAGGCATATACACATGATACACTTTTTAGTTGATATTGCGACCGCTACTGAACTCCTGGGCGGGATGTTACATGACACATCGTAACGGCGTTCGGAGCTGGCATAGTTTGGGGAAGCTTGTGATTTGATTTTAGTCAACTGACCGTAAATAGCCGATACAGTCAAGAAAGTACAGACAAACGAGGTCAGATTATGCATACTGGTACTTTCAGTCCGATAGTCTGGAAAGTTGACTATTATAGTCCTTAAAACATAACTGACAATGTCTTTATACAGAATACCTGCTTAGCAGTTACAACAGTGCTCTTTTTAGATCTCACTCGGTATTCGACGCACTATAGTTAGGTATCTAAGGATTAACAGTGCGCGTGTGTCGCTTGTAAAATGCAACCGGTGAATAAGCGTTCAGTTATACTCATGGCGATTTTGAGTTGACGTTCGGCTATTGGATTATACACCACGACTCATAACTTATGCGCAAACAATTTCGGAGGCATCAGTGACCGAAACAAAAACGTAGTGGAGTACAATAACACGGGCCCAGCGACAATATCTCCAAACAGACAAAAGGTCATTGGGGATGAAAACCACATCAGTATGCGAAAACGATGTTTGCCAATAACCCCAACAACAAACAACAAACAAAAACAAAGCACAAAAAACCTCCGAACATAAGGGATTGGACTTTATAAATAGTTTTGGCATTCTGAGAGTTTTTTTCCCCAAAGCTTTCTGCTCTTTTTTATGTTGCTCTAGCTCTCTTTTTCTTCTTCTTCTTCTTCTTCTTCTTCTTCTTCTTCTTTTTCGTCTTCATTTTAAGTTTGGCCGTTGCATGCAGATGCAGGGATGTCCAATGAATTTGTTGTCAAGCTAATCACGTTATCTCATCCCTGGAGGCTAATAAAGGAGGACGCAAACTCCTCCAACTTGCAGCCTGGGGGGCTGCCGTACATTTTCGGCTATGGCTATGTAGGCCTACCTCATGGGTACACGCGATGCATGGCATGTGACGGCCTATTAATGCACGCCGTTTTTGTCCAAAAAAAAAAAAGTGTTTGGGTCCTTCCAGCAACGCAGTCCGCCTTCGCTGAAAAAGAAACAAACAAACTAGCAACCCCCCTTTTTTTACCGTTCATGTCCAGTGTGTTAACTATGGCGTACGGCACCTCTCTTCTCGCGACAATTCAATAACATACCTTTAGTCTTGCTCGCACACATACACACACACACACACACACGCGCGCGCAAACACTCAGACACACAAAGCCCCCACTAGATCACTCGATGGGAGCAAATCGCAGAAGTATTTTCATTAAAATCATGCTCTTCTCCCACCCCTGGTGTGCCGTTTTCCTAATTTGTATACACACTGGTCAGGGGTACGTGGCTATGATTTGCTTTACTTGGCCGACAGGAGCGTATAATACGTCACGCCTTCTACTCGGAGGAATTCGTGATATTTACGTCTCCGTGAATTATTCCGAAAGCATCTTCGTAGGGTGTTCGACGATACGACACGAATGACATGCATACTAAAGCTATTCATTCCACTACTACAAGCAGGCAAAGTGCACACAGATATTGGCCCCCATCTCTACGCGATGGTCCTCTACTATTATTCTGTTTGCGTTTTGGTGAACGATCAGGGTCGTTGAATCATTTGCTTCATTGTTTTTGGAGTTACCACTTTCTTATTAGCTTTTCGCGGCATGATGTTTGAAGTAGATTTTCCCATGTGAAGTTCATAATATTATATCCCTTCTTTTTTGAAAAGATGGCATAAGTTGTAAAAGATAGGGGGTCAAAAAGAAAGAAGACATCTCAAAGAATGTTCCCCTTTAATAAAGATAACTTAATAAAAAAAAAACAACAAATGGGACATAATGTAAATCGCCTTCCTTTCATCGGGAATATTTCAAAATTTTCGTCAACAAGGTGTTACAAAATGGGCAAGATTTACTATTATAATAGAGTGAATGGAAGACAGACAGACAGACAGACAGATAAATCGATAGATAGATGGAGAGAGAAGGAGAGAGGAGTTTATAAGAAGAGATGCTTTAGGTTCAACAGTTTTAGCTAACTGGTCCATACATCATTTCTTGTTGTTTTCAAGCGCATTGGTACATCCTTGGTCTATCTATTATGCAAAGAAGAAGACGAAGAAAAAGGAAAAGTTGAAGAAGAAAAGAAAAAACACAAACAAAAACTACACTGGGACGGCTGTATTGATTTATCAAATATTTGTGCGAAGTTTAAGATGCAAATTAGCGTTACATCTCAGACAATCTCATACATTTCATACAACTCGCCATTGGCGGCAAACTGATCGATTGTCTCTAAATTAGCCATAATACATGCACACATACTTCCAAGTCAATCGTGAAAACATGAATTAATGCAGAAAGTGTGCTGATAAAATGAAAGGAGCGGGCGAGATGGGGGGGGGGGGAGCACGCAATGACTAGTGTGAATCCATAGATGTTAAAAATTTAGCTATGTCGATGAGACATGTTAGAACAATATAGATACATTTTTAAGAACATAATTATTCATACACATACTACACACTCGTTTGGAGACTCGAGGGAAGTGTATAAAAAAAGAAGAACCTAAATAAATGGAGTAAGGTGTGACATGTACAATCAAGACATCTACGTTGAAACTGCCTTTGATCGGTGTTGGAAAAAAAAGTGTCTGTTGAAACCCCCCCCCCCCAAAAAAAAAAAAAAAAAAACAAAAAAAAAAGCAAAAAAAAAACACACAAAATATATAATTATATATAATAATACAGACAAACGCGCATATCTGGAACCATAATAATAGACACATTTGTGGCCTCTGTGAATTCATCAGCTAACGGCTTCTATGTTCTTTTAGTTAATTTATTTATTTATTTATTTATTTATTTCTAATCTTTTGTCAGGGTAGTCCATTCACCAATAAATAGTGGTCTTCCATGGAGCCCTGAATAATATTGATGAACATATGTACATTAAATAGCAAAACGTATATACAGAAGATGACATAATACAGTGTAGATACATACCAGCATACTGTACATTGCAAAGTAACATAAAAAGTACATGCCACAGCAAGAGTTCACCAGAATGCCGAAATAACAATTAAAAACGCTATTATACAGGAATGATAAAGCCCAGAATGAATTTCGTGTGTTACTTACAAATAGCATCTTTGCTTAAACAATCTCTTAAATGAATATAGAAGCTGATCTAATTGAATGATCTAGCCTGTTCCATTCAAGTACAGAGGATACGATTGGGCTGCACTTGTGACAATCAGAGCGAAATCTTGGCACACATAGATTTCCACTGTCTATTAACCTTGTATGATGTTCATGTACATCACTAGGCTTAACTAAGTGCACCTGAAGGTACGAAGGTGCTAAGGTGGTATATTTTTTAGCATGGATAAAAGAAAACCGATCGATCGAACTGAGCGATGTCAATGATATCGGTACCAGGAAGCAGGTATCGATCACAAAGACAGTAGAGAGAGAGAGAGAGAGGGGGGGGGGGGGGGAGAGAGAGAAAGAGAGAGATGGGGAGAGTGGAGGATCCGTGACATCAGCAGAACTTTCTTTTCTTTCTTTTTTTTTTACCCTCGTGTTTCCATTTCTTGGAACGTGACCGTCTATTGGCGCGATCATTCGAAAACTTGATTCCGGGGCTGGATACGAACTTTTAGGCAAATCGATTTACGCTATGCGCGTCGGAAGGGAGTGAACATATAAATTGTGCATGCGAAAAGATGGCGGGTATAATTGTGTGCCCTACGGATTAGAGGAGGGCAAGGATCAATGCGGGAATTCGTGGCGTCTGTGGGCGTTGGAGCGGTAGGGTTGCGTCTTGCCCGGAAATACCCACCTATACAAGTGATCATCTTTGTCGTTCTCACTCTTCGCCAGAGAACACGGGAGACCAGAGACCTTCAGCTTTGCTTTCAGCCCGGGAATGAGAGCGACGGCCGTTCCCGTAATAGAGCCTTCGTCGATCTACTTAACAATCTATTTCATCTCGCTTTTTATCTCTTGCTCTTTGTATTTTCTCTCCCCCCCCCCCCCACACTCTCTCTCTAACGATTGCTCTCAAGAATAAAAATGATTAAAAAAAATGTTCTTCTTTTGATACTCCTTCCGCTCATGATCGACCCAAGTTTAAACTGTTACAATGCTACCACTAGTTCAGATTTGCTCATGAGGCAAGTCCACCCATTCCACGCTGAAGCTCATCGATTTTTGTCGATGTACCTCCGAAACCCCGGCCATTACCGGGAGAGCTAATATCTTTAACGAGAGATCGAGAAAGTAAAGGCTTCCCCCCTTTGGTTGTTCATCTACATCTCTCTATCCGTTACCCTCTTTTGCAGCTATAGGGATCTGATCGAAGGCATGCTATTATGAGACACTCAATTGCACTCTGTGGGGAAATGAGATGAAAGCAGGCTGCGAACGTGGATCCGTAAATAGCTGCCAGCGCAATGTCACTACACATGGCAGTCAGATCGGAAACCACACTCTCAAAAAGTCAATAAGTGGGACTAAGGAACAAAATGATCTAGATCACGATGGTTATCTACCCCCTCCCTCCATCCTCGGGGTGGAAGAAAAAAAAAAGACCAAGAGAAGGATAAAGGGAAGGAATGGGGGATGACGGAAGGGGGAAATCTGAATGATCCGACGGAGAGACAAAAGACGCAATAGGAGTTTTTAAAAAGAGCAATTTGAGAATGAAATGGCCCACAGGCACGATCGTACCGATGACCCTCCTCTTGGTACTTCATTCATGTGTACTCGATTCATCGTGCATTACTGTAATCACCTTCTTGGTTGAAGCAGGTTTTCTTTCCTCTTTAGATATGACGTACCATTCAGTCACTCTATATAGGCTGGATTGTTTCTCTCTCTTTCCCTTGCATTTGCTGATTCATTTATTTACATTATAATTATTTTTTGCCTGCATCCGTCATAATGTCTATACCTACAGAATTTGTATCTGGGGTTCTAATTAATCGTGTAGGTTGCCATTTGGCAGGAGCCGCGAAACCTTTTTTTTAAATCTATTTGTTTGTTTATTTGTGTGTTTGTTTAGTGTGGAAGGGTGTGGGAAGCATTTGTGGTAGATTGGGTCATGGTTTAATGATTACTCCCTCCCCCCCCCCCCCCCCACACACACACACACCTTTCATGCCGGCAAAAAGGTTAACAATGATACGGATTATAATAACAGGGTCAATCCGTAAATCTATTCGGTGTGCTGAAATGGCCTAGCGTTGAGGCTAACCGTAATGTTTGATAACTTATTTGCAAGTATTTTATCTTACACGTGCTTATAACATTCACTTACTTCCTACTGTAGGACTCACTTTCTCCTAATATATCAATGAAACTTTCATTACATTCCGCAATGGTCTTTTTGACGTCGATGTAAAACTAATAATTCAAAAGGCTAACGTACCCCGGAGTTACACAGCACCAGTAACGTTGCAGCCATCTGTAATCACGTTCGGACACTCGATACGACCTAAAACGCAAAGGGACAGCGCAGTGATGGTGGATTGGAGCGGGGAAGGGAAGGGGGGGGGGGAGTGTGTGGTAAAATACACGAGGAAGTAGCGCCGTGTTTGACTAAAAAGGGGCAAAGAGAATGGCGCATTTCTCAAACATACCGTGCGAGAAATGAATACCGTTGCGGCATAAACTATCCCGAATTCCTCATCAAGTTCGCCGGACGGACTGAATGCACGTCCGCTATATAAGTTGCATGGGGGTATCACCCTTCCCCGTTTCGGAGACCTGAAATTAGTCTGTGCCGTTCCATGGATATAAATAATGGATGCCTTCCGTATCGAGTTGCATGCGAGATGAGATGTATTTCATAGGAGGACGGGGGACAGAAAAAGCGCAGAGAATCTTTCGCTGCCAAAAATGATCGAATTTAATGAAATAGGACTGTAAGAGCCCAACATACAGCCTGCCAGGGAGCTGGACACTGGTCAGTTCCGGTATTACGAAAGGGGGGGGGGATGGGTGAGGTAAAACCTTGAATCATATATAACATACACATGTAATAAACAGTATATAATAATAATAATAAAATATATATATATATATATATATATGTATATATATATATACATATACATATATATATATATATATATATATATATATATATATATAGATATATATATATATATATATGTACATGCATACATAATATCATGGTGGAATATATGGTTCAGCAATGTTATGTCAATGACCATCAAAGTCAATTTAAATTTTGGTCAAGAAATTACAAGTAGTTCTTTTTCCAACACACGTGATTTCCATGAGATCATTGTAAGTAGTAACCCAAACAAAATATGTTTTAGTTACTTTCAATAGTTTCTTTCATTTTTTTCTTTCATTAGTTAAATAAAAAGGTAGGATGGGACGGGGGGGGGGACGAGAGAAAGAGGGGGATATGGTAGAGAGGGGGGTTATGGGGAGAAGGGGGTGAGATAGGGCACAGTGATACTGTCGATAAGGCTTAAACAAACGATCCAAGATGCTAAACTTGCTCGACACTTGACTCCGTGAACAAAGTCCTTGCCCCAGCCCATCCTCATCCACACATACACTTTTTTGTTTAAACATGCTGTATAATGAGTACCTGGAAATATATGTTCTTATGCTAATGATAGGGTCCTCGTGTAGAACCAGTATTTGCACTGCAGAGGCCGCGCTGCGGCTTTACTATAAAGAATGAGTGGCATGTCAAAAATATACCACTGTAGTTATGCATTAAAAACGTGACGATCTGATCCACGCACACTAACATCATCTCTGTTCGAAGGTCAAATCAATGGATGCAAATTGAATCTTAATGGAAGACTGCGTGCAGAATAATTGCGTTTAGAGTGAACACAACAAAATAGTGAAGTGCAATCAGGCTACATGTTTTACGTTCATGAAAGAGTTAGTCCTAATTTTCTCAAAATCTAAATCATAAGAAAATCTAGTTATAAAAAACAAAGAAAGCAACAGTGTTAAATGCTTTTAAAACAACTAATGTGTGCTTTCGTTTTTTCTGAAAGAAATATGGCACACAATATCATAATAAAATGTTCTGATATGAACAATCTTGAAAATGCATACTTAAAAAGGTAATAAATAAGGTATAGAGTGTCTTCTACACTTTTCTTTTTAAAATTCATAATTTCTGATGGTTTGCATGGATCTTATGTGTTGCATCTAGCGTCATCAATTAGTTTGAAATTTTGAACTAAATTATAGGTCTCAACCAAAAATATACGGTAATATTATGATCCAATGTGCTTGTCCTTGAGTACATGTGAGTATTTCTTTTTCCTCCCCTTAAAAGACATGAAAGATGATACTGTTGTTACTGTACGACTTATCATTCTTTATTCTGACTCCACACCACGAAGCTATAAAATGTAGCTAAAATATGAGTGAAATAAAGGCATGTGATAAAGTGCGACGAAACACATGTCTGTAACAAGTGGCAAGAAATCGTTGAATATGGCCACAATGATTTTCATTTTGACAATTTCCATTGATTTTGGCCTGTGATGAATATACGGAAATACGTAGTATCTTTATTTAGATATACTGACTTTGAACGACTGGACTTCCATGAGCGGCTGATGAGGAAGAAGAAAAGAACTTAAATGTCAGCATTATTCCTTCTCCAATCACCTTTTATACAAACAAAACGAAAGTTAAAAAGCCCATGAGAATAAAAAGCATGAACAATAATGGTTATTAAAAGTTATTTTTAGTGACATGACGACTTTTGCACAATTTAAAAAGAAAGTGAAGAAGAAGAAAAAAATACCATAAACAACAACAAGGGGCGTTCCATAGCGCGCTAGTTATAAACGCATAATCGTGACTTCCGCATCGACGCGTGGTGATCGATGTGGGATGGTATCGAATGATGCGCGCCGTCCATGTCTGTTTGTTTTGACTGCTAACAATAGGCGGCAGCTGGCAGCTGAACCCACCGCTGGCGACATTCGAAACCCGACAGGCTGTCGTCTGCTCGACGATCGGATTCCCGCCACCGTGCGCGCGCGTGTTTCTCTTAACAAATGACGAAACACAACGAATACTAAGAAAAAGAAAATGATTATAATTCACGATCTAGAACATGGATTTCTATGGAGAACAGTTGCCAAGTCTACGGAATATTTTGATTTCTGTTTTTAATATTTGTGTGTGTTTCAGTGTTGTTTTTAGTTCCCGTTTTTCAACAGTGTACAATTGAGAATGTCATCTGCGTTTCCAACAATTTACATTCTATCGACGATCTTCTATTATTATCGAGCTTTGATTTAGTATCGAATCGGATTTCGAAACTAACACTATTGCCAGTACACTTTATCACTTTTTAGAGAGACCATGAGATATTTTGAGATGAGTAAGAGTAATATTGCACAGAAGTAAACGTGCCTTCTGATAAGTAACAAATTCAATTTTGGAACAAGTTTCAAAAGCGTGAAAACTCATATCACTCTTTGTTGACCCTTGATGACAGCAGGTACAGCTGACAACTTGATTTCATTACTTTTCTTTGAAAGTTTGAATTAAAAAAAAATAAGCCTACACACCTTCTCCTGTTTATCTCAGATACAGTGTAGTTTCTTGATTTGGCAAACAAGTGGTTTAATTTCTAAGCCAAATAATAAACAAGTAAAGCGGCAACAACAATCACACTGCGTGATCAACAACATGATAGGGATTATAATTCAGGCAATGGGAAATGTCCCCGTAAACTAATACCTCAAAGATATTTCCATTCCCACAGGGAAAGGTATAGCCTATCTGGTTGCGCGAGCGCTGAGTTCACCACTTGAAGTCGTCAGATGACTTGTCCCTGGCTTATCACATTCTCTTCGGCCAGATGGACAATGGCATTTCCAAGTCCTGAATATCATTAGATATATTTCCCATCTCTATGTGTAACAGTGTTTCCATTTATTACGACTACTTAAACAATCCCCCCAAAAGACGCGAAATGGCAGAAAAAATTGGGATAGACAGACAGTAGAGAAGCAGATGATGTTAACCATGTCCAATGGTGATGATCATGATGAAAAGAAAGTTTAGTCAAAGGCGGGAAAGTACTTAGAAGAAGAAGAATGAGGAAAAGAACTAAAGGAAAACAACAGTAAGAAAAGGAAATCCCACACTGAAAGGACGATAAAAGGAATCATATAAAGAACAATACGGAAGAAGTATATGGAAAGACCACAAAAAGTTTGAAAAGATAATCATAGATATCACATTCAAATCTATTTTTGTCTCCCTCTTCCTCAGTGTAAACAGAAACACAAACACAGGTACCCTCTTAAACAACCGAACACACATCCATACGATCTCAAACGCGCACGAAACATAATACATACACACAAAAAAAAACAACAACCGTGGGTTGTGCAATGATAATAATGCTGCTTCTAAACTCTGCATACTTTAACAAAATAAAGAATGACAACAAGGAAATACAAAAAGAAACTTCTTCAGAGGCACTGCCACTTGCTCTTCTAAATTTCATCTGTCAATATAAGGATTCTGTATTCCCTCTTTATTTCTTCTTAAAGTTTACACGTCTTGTATATGGGGGAAAACATTTTGGCTGGTCGGCGTGTGTCTGCGTTAATTCTAGATATGATACAGTCTCGTTATTTTAAAATAATGGTCATTCGATTACCTGTCCCACCCAATCGCACATTCCACTCTAAAGCCAAGTTAGACGCAGGACACAAATCTACAGTACGCTCCTACGCATTCTTTTACAAAAGCATTCATTGCTGAAAGATTCGTTTTTCTTTTTGTTATGTGAAACACATTTTTTTTTTTGTTTGGTGTACCAGGGTGCTGATCGCTGACTCCCATTTTGGCCGAAAACGAGGTCGAACAAGGGAAGTGAAAGTGGCCTCAAATTCGCCTTTCTATAGAAATATCATTGTTAAACGCACATTCCGATACTATATTTACCGTTATGCAAAGCAAAACTCATCCTTACACGGTATATCAGTATACTTGAGGGTTTGTCACTGAATTGTTGTCATAATACTGCAGTAATAATACCGAACCTCCGAAAACGTTATGCATAATTTTGTTGCAAACGTCATGAATCATAGGCCTTGACAATGACTAAAATGATATTCTACAATGCAACCCCCCCCCCCCAAAAAAAAAAAAACAAACAAAACCACACACACACACACAAACATCGCGTGGTTGATAAACACATATCTTTAGGGTAAAAGTCGCAATTTTACATAGAAAATATACTACCCTCACTGAATTAACGAAAAATGTACTATTGTCATTTTTTTTTTGCAACTGATAGACAACTTGCCCTTTACCGACGTAAATAAGCACTGAATTGACCAGTGTTTTAGTAGTTTTGTTTTGATTTTAATGTTTTTAATTTTATTTACGTCGATATAGGCAATTTGTCAATCAGTTGCAATGAAAACATCTCGACGGAAGAATTTCATGAATTTGAATGAGTACGCTGTACCCGCTGAATGCTATAAGAATTAGAATCAACACTTGCTGTCGGGCGGAAGCTCGGTGGTCTAGTGGAGATGACGCCTGTCCGGAGATCAGGAGGTTCTAGGTTCGAATCCTGCCCGAGTATGTACGCCCATGATTTTTTTTTTATTTTATCATGGCTACTACTGAAACACTGATCAATTCAGCGCTTATTTACGTCCATGTAAGGCAATTTGTCAATCAGCTGCAATGAACATTTTACGAATTTGATTTTATTGCCATTTTGTACACGAGCTGCCTGCCACGAAGTGTCCGTTAGCTGTTTATACCACTCTTGACTATCTTAAGTCTCTAAGTCTTTGTTTTTATTGACGCAGATGATGCATTCCCAAAATTTCTTCTTTCCAACTTTGCATTTTAAACCAAGGATGAATACTCAAACTGCTTGAATCAACAGTCGTCTCATAACATTTCTATGGCTCCTAATAAACATTTACCCTCTTTCCGTCCAAGACAAAGCTGGAGTGTCTTGGACAAAGCTGGAGTGTCGCCTTTAACCGCGTCTCGACCACCCAAATGGCTTTTAACATGTTCACGTGAATCACTGCTTCGGAGTCTGCATTATGTTTCGACGGCGATCTATCCACGAATGTGCGTGTGTATTTGAATTTGGAACTTCGCTCCATTAGTAACAGTGACGGGAAGAACGAACGGAAGAAGCAAAAGGAAAGAGAAGCAGAGATATGGGGGGGGGGGAGATGGAGGGAGGCGTATAGACGTAGACGGCGGCGACAAGAAAAAAAAGATGAAACTCAGTTTCAAGAGATGTTTGAGGACAGACCCTCTCTTGAAGGAGCTGCTGATTGCAGATAATATTTGGAAGCTCTTCGCTGGGAATGACAGACAACACGCTAAAATGGCGCAAATCTCTCTCGCCTCCACTTGACCTTTTAGGGTGGTACTCTAAAGTGGTTCTCCCATGGTCACGGGAATACAGGACGTGTACGGTACTATTCGTATAGCATTGTCTGTTGCTTTGCAGCTATTTGCCCCGCGCCGCATACGATACGTTCGCGCGCTTTCACCCATCATACATCTTTGTCAGAAAGTCAGGCAGTAACGCGATACATCCTGCTAGAAAAGTCCCTTCTTTTCGAGTCGTGCTGACAAAAGCGTTCTTATAAATAAAAAAGAGTGGTTACACGATTGCAATCGTAGGACGAGTCTTCTTTTGCGACGACGGTTTGTTTGGTGACATTATCGGGTTTCATACAGCACCGTACCCCGTTCTCCCCTAACCTTACGTAAGTTGATATCCGATGATACTACAGGTCATTTCTAATACCCTTATCATCGTATAGCCTTGAAGTTCGTATCTCAAACTTATGCTGACTATAGGGTATAGGTAGTGCCAGGTCGATAGATAGTAGGTAGGTAGGTAGGTAGGTAGTAGGTAGAAGGATTGTTGAAATGCAGATAAGCAGTTGCGATCTTACAAAAATTTCATTTGCATAGAGAACAGACAAATTGAAGAAAACTCATAACTCATCATGGGTGTCTTCTTTTGATAAGCAGTGGGTTAAGTCAAGAGTACTGTGCAACATCAATCAACTATTTTTCTGCAACATTACAGTGAAAAAAATACATCTATATATTCCCGTTTCATGTTCGTATATTTCGTCTACAAGAAAACGCGGTGTGAATCAGACCTTCAAAACAAAACAAAAAAGGCCAAACAAGAAAAAGTAGAGAGGGAGAGAGAGAGAGAGAGAGAGAGAGAAAGTAGTTTTATGTGATACCATTCTCATCGAATATGAAATACAATGTATTTGGCTATTCTTATTTTGTAGACATGCTGTGTCCATGCTTCATCATTAATGTGACCATTACCGACATTACGTTGCCTACAGTACATTGCCGACAAACCTATATAGGCGGATTGCGTGATTGAGCTGATAACAAGAACATTCACTGAATAGATGATCGAATGTTTGATAGTTTTATTACACGCTGTCCAAATAACAACATCCAAAATTGGTTTGAAATAGGAAAAAAAAACGTTTTTGTTTATTGTTGGCAAATTTCCACATGAGCTGCTGAATGTCCTGTCCCTAGTATTGTTAAAACTATCATTCAAAAACAAAACGAAACACAACACAACATAACACAACACATCACAGAAAAAAAAAGGGGGGGGGAGTTCCGAAAACGTGGCGCGTTCTAGTCTGTAGCATTAAGAGGAGAATTTCACAAATGGAATCATTACGAAGTAAATGCTATGATGGAATTTCTGGGAACTCTTAATAATCCAAGCGGAATGAATCCTTCCGGCGCCAGCCGAAATCCTGTCCGGCTTTCTACTGGTAATTCTTAATCTGAGACTGATAATTACAAAAAAGGCGGTGCCAGAACTGTGGCTAGCTGCGGCTGCTCGCTTCGTTAATATAACGTTGTGAGTGGACTTTGCGCGCAAAGGGTTTGTGTTCGTTGAGGTCACAATCTGCAGCTTTACAAAGAAAGGGTAGAATTAGACATTTATTTTTATGTTTGAACCACCTCCCCCCCCCCCCAAAGAAAAAGAAGAAGTATGACCGACAAACTTTCAGCAATAACTGAAAAGTAAAGAAACTAAAGAATATTGATAGCCTGAACTTGATAGCCTTAACAACAATAAAGCGTCAGTTGGGTGAAGACAATTTATCATTTCGTGATGTTTTGTTTTAATTGTCTCTCTTCTTCTTCTTTTTTGTTTTAAGAAGAAAAACAGATTACTCGAAACTCTTTCTCTTCAATACTAGAAAAAAATCCCTGTTCAAACCTGCCAGGTCGTCTACTCACACACAGCTTAAAGGTAGAAGCGCTTTCTAACTGCGAAGCTGTCCGCGATTTATCCAAAATGCGTTGAAACATGGCATTTTAGGATTCACGTGCCACGGCTCAAACTTATCAGCGCTTTATCATCGTACAAATGACTTACACATCTAACTTCCTAACAAACCTCCGATCCAGCCTCAGAGAGACAGAGGGAAGATGGATAGATAGGAAGATAGGGAGAGAGAGATGACGGATGATAGATGATATAGAAAAGGAGATAGAAAGAGAGAGAGAGAGATACGAGGAATGTATACATCCATCTATTTATCTATCCATCTATCTATCTATCTATCTATATATATATATATGTATATATATATATATATATTGTATATACACGATATATTGAGAGATGGATAGGTAGATAGAAAGAGAGAGAGAGATACGAGGAGGATAAATAGATAGATGGATGTGTAGATAGATGGATGTGTAGATAGAGATATGAATAGATAGATGGATGTGTAGATAGAGACATGAATGGATAGATGGATGTGTAGATAGAGAGATGAATAGCTGGATGGATGTGCAGATAGAGAGATGAATAGATAGATGGATATGCAGATAGAGAGATGGATAGATAGATGGATGTGCAGATAGAGAGATGAATAGATAGATGGATGTGCAGATAGAGAGATGAATAGCTGGATGGATGTGCAGATAGAGAGATGGATAGATAGATGGATGTGCAGATAGAGAGATGAATAGATAGATGAATGTGTAGATAGAGAGATGAATAGATAGATGGATGTGCAGATAAAGAGATGAATAGATAGATGGATGTGTAGATAGAGAGATGAATAGATAGATGGATGTGTAGATAGAGAGATTAATAGATAGATGGATGTGCAGATAAAGAGATGAATAGATAGATGGATGTGTAGATAGAGAGATGAATAGATAGATGGATGTGCAGATAGAGAGATGAATAGATAGATGGATGTGCAGATAGAGAGATGAATAGATAGATGGATGTGTAGATAGAGAGATGAATAGATAGATGGATGTGTAGATAGAGAGATGAATAGATAGATGGATGTGCAGATAGAGAGATGAATAGATAGATGGATGTGCAGATAGAGAGATAAATAGATAGATGGATGTGTAGATAGAGAGATGAATAGATAGATGGATGTGTAGATAGAGAGATGAATAGATAGATGGATGTGCAGATAGAGAGAAGGAGAGATGTCTACTGTCTACTTTACGGGGTAGATATCTGAGTATGAATGTAATGATGTGGTATTTAGTTCACATAAGTATGTGGACCAGGGAGTTAAACCCACGGAGCCATGTTCTATATCCGAATCTACTTTTCAGACTTCGCAGCACAAACATAGTTGAATTGTGAAAACCACAAAAAGTCAGCGCTTTAGTCACATTTTCACACATTATCAGCGTGTCACATTCTAATCTAAAACAAAATGAAATACAGACAAGGTTTTTGCCATTAAGGGGCACTTGCCTTTTTTTTCAGAAACTTATTAATGATGCATTTCACGATTGCTCGAAAATAAATATGTTACATTTTGTTGATTCATATCAAAATAACTAATGACTGTGTACGCAAACCACAATGTAATATTCTTCTGTGAATTCGTATTTACACCAAAAAAAAAAAAGAGAGAAAAAAAGAAAGGAATGCAAAACAGCTGCTTCAGTTACGACATAAATTTTGCCAATATCTTAATGAAAGCCGCAGCACATGGAACAGGGTCCAACAAAGAAATGCAATATTGATTCATACACTCAGACATCTAGGAACTACTGACATGTAAATATAGAAGATTATGAATAATTCACAATCTTCTAGTTTTTGCATTTCAGTTGTTAGTGAGACAATTAATGTCTTTATAACATAGTGATGAAGTGGCGGAAAGACGGCTGAATCGACGGGCTCACGAGATGTAGTCTTTATTACGGACGTTGACATTTTTTCTTTCAAGGCGACACGCTCGATCTAAGAGCATCAATCATTGTGAATAGATGATCCCAAGAAAACACATTTTCTTTCGTGTGATTGCTTGTTTGTTTGTTTTTGAGGGTTGTTTTGTTTGCTGTTATTTTTGACTGACAAATTGTCTTGATAGTGCCACCATACAGTTTGATGCATAAACGTATATGTAGTGATATGGCGATGACTAGAAAAAAGAACAAAAGTTTTGATTCTAGATAACATGAGGCGTCAAGAAAAATATCTGAACAATTTTTTTGCTAGAGTTGACACTCTTTGGGTACGAGGGGGTGGAAAGTCTACCAGGGAATGAATACCAGTAGGAATGAAAATGTCAAACGTAGACTAATTTTGCATTAATGTGATATTTTGAAAGGTGTAAATTTAATATTTCATAGTCCCCTTGCTTGACCGAAGCATTATCCCCCACCGCCTCTCCCGAATCTTTATCTATACCAATATCTGGTCAAAATGGTGATTTGTTTATTAGCTGCAGATTCCCCCCACAGCGACAGGACCGCTTGTTCTTCTGCCCGCCACGGGGAGAAGAAAAGGACACAGTAGGGCAGAAGACGTGTTAATGACTTACACTTTCATGGTTTGAGGGCTCCGTGACTTTAATTACTCCCTGGCGAGACGTCACCATTTTCCGAACCAATAAACCTGTCCAAATTAGCTCCTTCAAACATATCACCTGCGACATCGTGGTGCGACGTGAGAGATGCTTGCGGTACAGTGATGATGGTGACGGTAGTGCTAAGTTTAGGGGGGGGGGGGGGAGAGGGCGGGGCGGGCCTATTGTACCAGCGTCAGAATGAATTTTGCTCGAAGAAATCAATTCTAATAACATTAAGAGTTGTGCCGTGCACGGAAGACATATGGTATCTTGATTATGGCTTGTATTTCGTTTATTCGTAGGCCACAAAGAAAAGAAAAACACATGACAGGTATGATTAATGAATATATAGCAACTGTGTTCCATAATATATATATCATAGCATTGTGTAGCAAAATTAACCACTGCTATCTCCAAGCTACGATTATTCCTGATAAATTCAACGCAGGCGCATCCTGGTTCCGTAACTTAAGGGTTAAGGTTACCAGGGAACATGTAATAAACCGTGACCTTTTAGTTTGCCGTTGTGCTTGGTACAACTGGTACAAATTTGTTTATGATGACATTTATTGCCTCTGCATTTATTGGACATGATCTTCTTAGTAGTTGGAGTAGAAACAAACACGGGAGATACCATGTCAGTTCGTTATTATGAAATATTATAAATCCTTTATTCTGTCTAGAATAACATTGAAATAATATCATTTTTCTTGCCCGCTTGGGATATCGCATAGTGGAAGTCTGTTACATTCACCTGTTGTTTCTAATAATGATTCTTTTTTTAAATCTATTTTGCACAATTCCTATTCTCGTCTGGATTTTTTTTTTCGTTCATACTACCATGGCACTCGCTTTGACGTAGTTTACTCCGATCCTTATCATGCCCCTAAATTGAATTGCGTAATGATGAAAATTCTTTTTAAAGAATGGTACTATAATGATTACTATTTCCACTTTCTCATTAAATCTACTTCTACTTTTGTCACATCATCATCGTGTTGTTGTTGTTGTTGTTGTTGTCACATCATCATCGTGATTATCCTATTCCACGTAACACCAATTCTTCTTTTTTTCTTTTTCATTTTCCTTCTTTTTAAGATGCAATGCCTCAAAGATAAAACGATACATCGTTATTGCAGAAATAGAGGGACACGTATGCGAAGTTAAAAAAAGAAAACATCGCGTGAAGACGATTTCAACGCTAAATGAAGCAGAAAAATATAAGGGAAGCGGATACTAGATGACTTTGGTAATTGTAACTATGGCAATTTGAAAATAAGTTTCGATAGTAAGATATATAGGCCTACACAGCCGGGAAAGCTAAAAAAAAAAGTATAGAAAAGCAAAGGAAAGAAACAGACTAACGTATTAAGGTCATCAGTCTATTCAAAGATAATAGACATACATCGATTCATGTAAGTAGTAAAAAAATATACGTTAATCACAGTAACAAAATATTAGCAGTATCATTTTAACTTTACCAATCATTATTCATCGTTGTAAAGCTCTATTCATATCAACCAGTGGTGATAATGAATGCTAATTCGTTTTACAAGGTTTATGGTATTAAAATGACTTTTGCATACTAAGACTGCTATTTTTTTCTAATACTGTTATAGCAAGCAATGATGATAATGACGATGATTTTTTGATGACTTCTAATGGCTATTATTGTGTTTTGCGCGTTATCTGAGACGGTTGTGGTTATACTGTAGAATCCTGTTGGTGAATCCCAAAAGGTAGTGCAAAAGATGTTAACTTCCACCGTCTATCCAATATCATTTTAATTTCCGCATTGCAACTAACTGTGTCATATTGGGACTGAAGTATAACGGCAGTTGATTTCTATTACCATTATTGTACCATTCGAAACGAATATCCACTAAATCATCATTTAGCCTCAAACAAAAAGTTTTCTTCTTTGTTATTGTTTTTTTTTTACAGTGCTATAGTACCGATACATCACCGAATGGTTAAAAAACGAACCGATGTACGTACACACTATACAAACACACAAACGCAAGCACACATAGCGACACACTCGCTCGCTCCCTCACACACACATACACACACGCACACAAATACATAAAGGAACGATATCCGGTGGCCTACAATGGATAGATACTAGCCTATATATAACATGCTATGGCCTAGTCTGTTGGATAGAGGAAATTATTTGTCATTGTCCACCGTCCATACACGCTTCGTCCTATATAGGAATCCGCATGACACTTCGTTCGTAACGACCTTGGTTATGATTGCGTTATTACAGACACGCGACTTTCCACGCACCTGCCGACAAAGGTTTGGTTTGAATTCAGAAGTCCACGCCATGAAATAACGTGGATGAAATTAGCAGGGGGAGACTGGACAGGAACTACAGACTTAGGATGTCAAGCCGAAAATATTGGTAAGAAACAAAATGGGCAGAGAACACAATCATAAAGAGTACAGTGAAAAACAACAACAACAAACACACAAAACAAACAGTGGAACGGCAAGCGATAAAGACGGAAGCAAAAAAAAGAAAGAAAAAGAGTACAACAAACCTAAAAAAGCGGAGCTGTTAAAAAAAGAGGTACTTTAATTATCATGCAATGGTATGAGAATATCTACTTCAGTTTTTATCTCTTAATCAGTAACGTTCTATTTGCATCAAACTATATCAATATATATTATATTATATCTCTTCATATCTATATCTAACATCATTATATTTGTATCCATATATATCTGTATCTCTACATCTATATTACATAGACGTATGAGTGAATGCATTCATGTGATGTGTGGAGAGAGAGAGAGAGAGAGAGGGAGAGAGAGAGAGAGAGAGAGAGAGAAGTAGATTTATAAAATGCTATCGGAACCCCTGTCACCTTGCTTGTTCTCTTTAATACGGCTTCTCTCTATTCATTGTTTGCTTGATGTTTTCTTGTAATGTTCTTTATTTAGTTTCTTTCTTACCTTTTTTATCTTTTTATCTTTCTCTTTTTTTCCCTGTGACTGGTAAAATCGGAGACGCGTTAAGACACTCGCATTTGGTCATTATTATTCCGACAGATTCAGCACCTGGAGACTCGGTGAAAGTTAATCGCCTGGCCGTGTTTGCTTTCGTCGAAACGATGGTTTAATCTGCATCGGCAGGTGTTGGGCCAAGTTGAGAAAACTTGACACAGGTTGATCCATATTCACTTGACAAGAGTGAGACTCAAGAAAAAAAAATTGACCGCAGTTAAAAAAAAATGATAACAATACAACAACAAATAATCAAACTCTGACAAAAAGAAATAAAAAAGAAAGAAAAACAGGGAAAAGTATCCATTTTAATGAAAAATGTATCTGTACTATGTCTGCGGTGAGATTTGAAGCAATCAATAAAGCAATCATATCTACATTATATTGTTTGCCCGCGATAGATTTTGTAACCGCTAAGAATCAATTAAAGTAAAATGACAGGGAAATTGATAGCATGCATTTTCATGAAATAAAGCTCAAGGGTACATTACGGTCGTTGTTTTAATGTTTGTCTTGCTCTGTTGTTTTTCATGTTTTTTTTCTGTTTGTTTTTTTTTGTAAATAATAAATAAATGGCTTATGCACTATTTCGGTCTGCAACTATAAAATACAAATACTTTACCCTGATTCCATGAACTAATGATATATAGATACTGCTGAAAATAGAGATGCAGTTGAAACTATTAATGGATCTTGTAGACCTTGTCATTTACAATCTATTTTTCCATCATCAGGCTACTTTGATTTATCTGTTTGTTGTTGTTTTTCCAGAGCACCTTATATAGAGAGATTATACGTATCAGACACATCATACGGTTGGGTCCACGGTAAACACTCGATCAACTCAGTTTGTCAAGCCCTAATTACTATTAACCGTAGAGTTGAATACATGAGACACCAACTTACATAGCTCGGAGGTTTGAGAGAAGTTGGCTGGAGCATCCTGTGTGTTTATAAGACACTGAAGGGATCTACACATGTCTTGCTCCGTGAGACGCTCGTTCATTACCTATCGTTAAAAATCGCAGCTGGTACGTGTCCCTATGCCGATACGCTCCTATCTCAGGCGAGACGTGGAGGTGATAAACATTTAAGCCCGCCAATGGCAGTAAATTTGTTCCACTTTATTTTCTTTTTATCAATATCTGTGCGTTCTCTTCTCGCTCCCCGAAGAGACTATACTACGTGTTATCAGGTCGCGAAATATCTTTTCCCGAAGCGGAGATTGGCGATCGTGTCCCCGTCTCACGTTGAGAAATTGATCTAATGCAAATGTAATCCGACGATTCATCAAGATATCATGAAGCCTTCATTTTTGTCGATGCGAGAGCGCATCAGACTGCAATACATCGCCATACTTTTATAACTCATTTTCCAAGATGGGGTTCATGAAAGACATTTGCGCTTATCTCTTTTCTTTTCTTCTTCTTTTGCTTGCATGTGTGTGCTTGTGATGCGGCAAAAAGAGCCTGAAAACCGATTACAATAATCTGTATAGAGAGGATTGACCGCAATCACTTCGCACTTCATAATACCGCGCGTGTAGGCCCTATATCAATCAACTTGAAATATAGGAAGTTATGATCCAGTAAAAGTATAACCTAAGTGTTACTTCTTTCTTTAACACGAACTTAATGCACGGCGATTCCATTGAACAATGTTTAAAGAATCTGTTTCACATACGCTCGGCCACACTTAGATCTTTTTGTCTGAATCTGATTTTCTCATTCTTTTTTTACAGCATGGTTTTCGATTTCCTTGAAGTTTTTGAAACAGATTTCTCAGAATAAAGTCGAGCAATTATTAAAGATTTATGAAATCAAAATCTGTCCTAAACAACAAAACCAACATTACTTGGCAATTTTGTAAGACTTCGACGGTGATGGGATACTCATTCATGTACGCAAACATGACTTTGTTACTGATCTGTGCGACGGTAGTAAAGGGCAAAGTCGCAGCATTTATAACCAATTCGATTAGAAACAAAGACATTCCTTGGTTTGTCTTGCGAAGGTCATGATGAAAATAACTCTCCCCCTCTATATTGAATTCGTGATCAAATATCCAGCAGGCGAATCATCCACAAGAAACTGACGTCAAATAAATGGTCATGCTGAAGAATTGTTTTGGACATTGAAGCTGGCAAAGAAAGATTACCGACGAGCAACAAAAAAAAAAACACTGAGCAATCGTAACTACAAAGCCATGGCATGGAATACTTGTGGATATGGGGGAGGGGGATGATGGACACCCACCCTACCAAAAATAAAGATTAATAAACTTGAAAAATATCGTGACTAGATCAGCATCATCCTCATCTCTCTCCTTCTCTTGTTTTCTCTCTGATTATCCCTCTCTATCTTCCTTTTTTTATTTCAACATTATTTTGTTCCGTCTCACGTCACCTCCAAAGTGTCTGCATCTCTCACGTCTGTACTAATTTCGGAAACAGAATAAGGGAGCGTTTATATATTAATAACGGCTTCAGTTATCATCCCCCAAAATAAACTTATCATGTGGATACTCTATATGTGTAAATTGTAAGTAGGGCCTACGTAAATGAACGCAATGCGGGATCAGACCGACTTAGTGTTTCGGTTCTGAATGCCGATTGTTTTCTTTTTCGGTTGAAAATAATACAGAAATTTAGAATTATTTCACCGAGGGATTTTCTCTAAATTAAACAAATTTGTCTCGTCTGCTCTCCGCACGTAAATTCTTATCATCTAAAGTTTATTGACAAACGTATATATTTATCAATAAACTTTTTTTTAAGATCAGGAACACAAACTTTATTAATCAACATATTTGATTTTTTTTTCTTACTTCAGATTAAAGAGAGAAGTGCCTTTTGTTCTCACTTCAGTGAACCTTTCGCAATGTTTCATCTGTTGCTTTGTTCCCTTCGTTTTTATTCTTGTCATGATTATTAGGTTACAGCTCGTTATTCCGAAGGTTCGTTATTCCGAAGGCTCTTCAGTCCGAAGATTCGTTATTCCGAAGGTTCGTTATTCCGAATTTCATTTTCGGATCAACAAATCTTCGGAATAACGAACCTTCGGAATAACGCCACAAATGTTCGGATTAACGAACCCTTTTTCATTTTCGGATTAACGAACCACTAGGTATAGAGAATTTGTGTGTTTCGGATTAACGAACCTTCGGAATAGCGAACCTTCGGAATAACGAACAGCACCCGATTATTATTCTGTAGGAGCGACTTTGTGTGACAAGGTGTGCCATTTTTTTTTGCACACCTGGTTCATGTATTTGAATGTTCATGTATTTTTGTTTCAATGAGTATAAGAAGTCCACACGTGTGTATTGAATACTTCCACCCTATACTGACACACAAAACACAGAACGAGGTGCGATATCTCGTAGTATGCATATTTTCGTGTGTCTATATGCACACTTTTGTTTGTCTTTTTCTTTTATTCTGCCTTTGGTACTCTACATCTCGTAACCATAGTCCCTTCTTCCTCCAAGGTATCCTAACAGACATCTTTTCTTTTCTTTCTCTTTTTGGCCTACCATCCACAAATAACCAAAAGCTCGTTTATTGGGTCGCCCGCAGTGCTTCACGGGGTACCCCAGCTGGTGTTTTTAGACCTTTGACATTTAATTAACGACACGTAATTCCATTTCTGATGCGCAATCTCCGCTATGATTATTAATGTGCTGTCGATGCTGTTGTTGACTTTCTTTTCCCTGGGATCGAGGGAAGATAGAATGAAAAGATAGATAGGTAGGTAGATAGATAGATAGCTAGATAGATAGATAGACAGATAGATAGATAGATAGACAGACAGATAGATAGATAGGTAGATAGTAGATGTAAAGATAGATGTATAGACAGATGTATATATATATATATATATATATATATATATATATATTAGATAGATAGATAGATTGAGAGATAGATAGATAGTAGACAGACAGATAGAAGATAGATAAATATATAGATAGATAGATAGACAAACAGTAGATAGATAGGTGTACAGATAGACAGACAGATTGAAGATAGATAGATAGATAGATAGATAGATGGATAGAGGGAGGGAGAAAAAAAGAGATAGATTGCTAGATAGAAAGAGAGAGAGAGAGATTTGTCCCGGCACACTTGAGAAAAAGCAATCACAATCGATGCCCCATAAGTTATAATGCAACGCATGAGGTACTACCAGAATTAACCAGAATGTTTTTTCGCTGGTCGCCTGCTTACCCGCTCTTCTTGCTGAACTCAGAAAGAAAGAGAGAGATTAAAAAAAAAACAACAACAACAGAGATTGAGGTAGAGATGGGGGAGGGACCCTCCAGCTTAGATGTAGGACAGGGACTATCAGAAAATTGACTGCAACATATTACCAATGAAAAGTCTCATTACCCTCCAAAAGGTTGCATAAGACAGATAGCCTTCGAGCAGATAAGCACGACCCCCCCCCCCCCCACCGGTCATCAAATAAGAAGAGTTTTGCTGTTCCGTTGATCATTTTGTATTGTGTGTGCGGAGGGGGGTTGTTTTCTGTTGTTAGCCTGTTTTTTAAAATTGGAGGGAGTTGATTGTAGTTGGTCTAGGAAATTTGAAGATGAAAATGCCGTGAATTACCCACTCTGGTACTGTCTAGAGCTTGAAGGAAAGCGGGGGGGGGGGGGAGCTTGACGGTGGCCTGGTGGGTAACATTCCGTAACAAGTGAGGGCGATTTATGGAAATCATTATTGTGCGGAGTGCGATGTTTCTGATCGAAATGCTTTCTTGCTTTGTTTTACGCACTATATGAGCAGAAAACTGACACCATTCTGGCAAAGCATTTTTTTCTCTCTGTATTGTGTGTTTGTTTGTTTTTTTGTTTGTTTCTGAGTAGGACAGCGTGACTTTTTTGGTTTCAATTCAAGCGGTCTCTGATACAATTGGTAGAGCACAATCTCTTGAAAGCCGTGTAAGCGACGGTCTAAATGGAATAAATACACACGCAATCACAGTAGAGAGACACGAACACACGTTCTTGTGTTTATACTTTTTTTCCCCGAAACTGACGTATCTGTTTTACTCCTTCTTACCTCTTTGTATACTCTAGCCTTAAAAATGACGGAGCACTTGGAAATGTTACAATAAATGACTGAGAAGATTGCAAAAAATGCGTATGCCAAAGGATGTTTGTCTATTCTATTTTTCCGCCTTTTTTCATCAGGTTGATCTGTCCGTCTGTCAATCCAACTATCTATCAATCGATCCATCTCTACGTCTGTTTATTTATCTCTGACGAATATATTCATCGATATATATTTATCTCTGCATAATCGAGATAATATCCACTTTATAGCTCCCCTTCTTACAAACTGTGTAGTAAGGATCTTTTTTTTACCCCCTAAATATTGTTTAATGAGAATTGTAAGCAGATGGTAATTTCCCAAACAAAATTCAATATCAATGCAATAATGCTTTCTGAGATTGCTGGAAAAATAAGACGAGGAAAATACACAAAGAACAGAGAAAAATGATGAAACTCTACCTTTACTTGGAACGCGGAAATCGTTTGATTTCTTCTGTTATTACCACAAAAAAAAAAAATCAGGAATTTTTACCAAGACGCTGTCTTGGCACCCATCGCCCCCCCCCCCCACACACACACACACTTTTGCTGGTTCTCTATGTGGCAGGAAATGACTGTGATAAATTACGACATGCTCTAAAAATATGAGACCCGATGCAAAACACACGCGCTCATTACATCTTGTAAACCGCGCGTAAATCAAATCGCGGGGACCAATAACGAAGGACGCGGTGTAACCCAAGTCAGCGTTATAAGCGAAGAGAAGATATCGTCGACACTCGAGTCGTTCTCGAGTCGTATAAAATGTATATAAATATATACCTCGCAAACAATATTGCTAGCTACTCTCGGCTTTCTGTCGGGTTGTGAGGGGCTTCAATGAAGCACACGAGTTCGTGTTTTCCACACATGTGATGAAGCAGATGCTAAATGTCATGATGACCCGATTAATCTTGCTGTCTTCTTTTTTCTCTCCAAAAAACGAGAGAGAAAGAGAAAGATATCTCTCTAGAAATATTCCACGCGGGGCCCCAGCAACCATCAGATGAGCCAAGATTTATGTAGGTCTGTTAGAGATGAAGGCTATATACGTAAATATAGAAGAAGAACAAGAACGAGATAAAAGTGGAGATGAGGACAAGGTTCAAAATCAAAGACCAGCCACTTGGAGGAGCCTATTTATTGCCTCTCCATCCCATCCTCCAACTCTGTCTCTCTCTAACTCTATTTCAGCTTCTCCCCGTCAAGGCGGTTTTTCACAACAAATCGCAGAGGGAGTGGTAATTCACACTCCCCAAGAACATATCTATCATGCTACGAATAGCTGGGAGAAGTCAAAGTCAAGAATTTAAGTGGTCGGTCGCTGACGGGGCTAGGATTGTTGGTATCCAGGACACTTGAAATACGGCCCATAGAGTAGAAGCAGTACACCCCCCCCCCCCCCCCCACCACCACCACCACCATCTTCCTTCCTCTTTCATTTCTTTGTCTGTTTGGAGAGCACGTAGACCCTAAAAATGTCATGAACATCGTTAGCTTTCTGAGATGAAAGAAAATCTTATGTGTACGTGGAATTTGCCTCGTGTAACGTTAGCGAGAATTTATGAATCCTCTTGTTTTTTTGAACCATTTGTCTTGAGCTCAACAATGTTTTTTTTGTGAATTTGTAGGTGAAACTTGTTTTATGACCTGTTGATTTCTGAAAAGGTCAGAAGTTAATGAAAAAAAAACAACAACACCAAGACTTCATCAGTAACAAAACAAAGCAATACAAAACCAAAGTACTGAAGGCCCTTAATCTCAATCCACTTTCGTTGAAATTTCTTCAAGTTAAAAAAACCACAATAAACAAAGAAATACACAATCAGTGAATAGCAAGTAAACTGTGTTTATGCAATTTCTAGACAACACAGAGTCAACAGAGAAAAAAAATACAAACTACACGTAAAAACAACAACAGTTATCCAAAGACTAAATGATTTATCAACAAGGATGATGATGGAAATGTAATACATTTTGATACGATCTTTGTTATCCAGCGTAGCCGAGTCAAAAATGACATAGTATTAGTTAAAACAAAACATCTGGCCCAACTAGAGCTATATAAGAGCAAAAACACTTCGCAAAACGAGAAAAAAAAAGAATGTAGGACCTTCCTCTATAAGAAAAAAAAAATGAGTCTTTAATATCATACCATACTCAGTGCCAGAAAATTGATAAGCATATTATCTAGATAGAGACATTGCTGGGTGAGTATCAAGCTAAAATAAATGTGACCCTGCACCACAAAACAAACAAAAAGTCGCCAGACATGGATTTTTAGTTAAGGACAGATTCTGAAATAGCAGACTCTAAGCTTTAAAATGATGTATAACTCAATTCAAATTCTCTAAATATTGGACAGAAAGCGCACACTCTGGGGAAAAGTGTGAACCGAGAAAACAGGATCTGAAGTACAAGGTCTATCTGTCTATTCAAACGCTTAATCTTATACCAAACCGTGCTAGCTGCGTGATGAATGGGACAAAAAACAGGATGTAAACCACTGGAGCAACGACAATAAAGGGATTATCGGATTAAAGTGAAATTGAGTATGCTCTATCGACACATTTTGTCCATGATTGATGTCAACTTTCAAAGCAGTAGCGTTATCTCTTTAAAAGCTATCAGACTTGAAAGTGGAGGGTGTGCAAAGGGTTTAATATCAAGAAATGAAAAGGGTCCTCTAAAGACATACCTGATCTCACTACTCTACAAAAAAGGGTTGTAGCAAAACTACTGAAAATGCACCATTCATTTTATGATCCCAAACTTAAGAATAGTGTAGAAGAACGGTAGCTCTTTAAGAAAATATGAAAAACTAAATATTGACTTGGTTGACCTGTTTCACCTTTTTTTAATCCTCATGTGAAATCAAGGGGTGCGACTTTTTGTTCGTTTTGTGATGCACGGTCACAAATGATAAGAATTATTTGTAGGAATACCACGTTCCTTCGTAAAAAAATGTTGTAATTCAATGTGGAGCTAGGAGACAGACGTTACATAATTCATATGCAAAAGCATTGGTTGATGAGGTGGATTTTTATAATCGTAGACGTTGTTATGCGGTATGTCAGATGCACCGCTATAATTATAACGTGCGTGCTTTCTTCTATCCCCTATATACTGCATAAGCGTGGACTTTTGGGCTTTGATATGCTCCACAGGTCAAAGAAAAACAAAGGCTAGCAACACTAAGCCTGTCCAGACTAATTCGGAAGACTTCCGACTGCAGGGCCATCCCGCCCTGTCTGGGCGTTACCTTTCAGTGTGTTCATATCTGCGGTAGACGAACTCGTAACTACACTTACCCTAATAGCGCAATTACGTCAATGCGGGCCTACGAGGTTTTGTGTGCCAACTCAAATACGCCGCTATACATTTTGACTGCTATTATAGGGGCATCTTTTGCATGTAGAAAACACAACAGACACAAAATCGAGCCATCTCGAACAGCTCGCTGCTTTAACAAATCCCCCCCCCCCCCCGATATATTGGCGGTACTTTCATATCCACGTTAGATGAATAGTGATAGTCAACGGGTGCGTGATTAAGTTTAGCTAATTTTTAAAAGCATCAGCTTTATTTGGTATTTTTAGCTGTTAAAAATGAAACACATACACATACACACACACACACACACACACACACACACACACGCACGCACACCACACGCATGTGCACACACAAACACCATAAGTCTTTGAATTGGGGGTCTGTGTACCCCACATTTTTTCATCTATTTGATTGTACTAGTATTCCACACACTGACCGAATAAAGATAATCATTGTGTCTTTTCTTCTCTGTGCATCATAAATTAACCCATGTAAGTATGTAAGTACACACACACACACCCAAACACACATTCGCACACCCTCTTAGACACGCATACGCATGTATACACACACTGATACAAATAATGGCATCCTTAATAGATCTTAGGAATCATTACCTTATGATATGTTTCCTTACAGAAAGTAAACAAAAAGCCGGCTTAGTAGTACACTTTGAGCAGGCTGAAAACCTTTGTGTATTTTCTATTCTTTTTAGGACGCTTTTTAGATAGAGCTATATAACGGTAACTTCTTTTACAATCAAGAATAGTCAAATAAACACCAATTTGGGTGAAACTTGGATTCTTCTTCTTTAGCAAGAATAAACAGATTAATAAACAGATTGATAAAAAAAGATTTTACTTGTAAAATAAAGATACAGATAATCATTCCGTTAGATGAAGAGTATATCCAGAAGCGTATTGCATTATATTTCGTATTTTCATAGAAGAAACTGCCAAATGAAATAATATTGCGTTATAATAATCGCATTCCTTTTCTACAGGAGGAGACGGCGTATTTTTCTTTCTTTTTTTCTTAAGGCTCGGAGGGAAGCCCCTAATATGCGTGTCATGGTGAAGAATTATGCCGTATTATTCACTTAAGAGCAGTTAAAGTACCTACCTTTAAACATTAAGATCCCCGTCAAATGAAAATGCTAACAATAACAATCAGGAAAGTTACGAGTTTGTTATTCTCCCGCAGCTTTCAATAACTTGAAATGTGAAAAGTAGAATATTGACATGTTCGTCAATATTAAAGGCATAAATTTCCTCTTAAAACAGAAAATATCAAAATGCGAAACAAGAACAAAAATGGACTGTCGAAGTTCAGGAATTCTGTTTCTTTTATTGCGACGTTTCCCATATCAGTATCAGAAACTGAGAAGCTGCGATTCTCATAACTCCCGTTACAGCACAAGATCCTTCTCCTCCCCCCCCCCCTCTCTCTCTCTCTTTCTCTCCTCTTTCTCGTCTTTATCATATGCAATGGTAAATAACTGCGGCCTACTTGCATGTAGTAGCTAGCGGTATCAGACGACTTGACCCTCAGACGGTCTACGTCTTGAACTAGCGAATAATTCTCACGTGAGTCTTTTTTTGGGCTCCACTTTTTTTCCCCTCTTTTTCCTAGGAGGGAAAAAGCAAATTTGCTCATCATCCAAAATTACCACTCTCGGCAAGTTCCTCCGCACTGCTGCAGTGCAAGGCAAAACTCATATGTAATCACACACATCGACTGCTCATATATAAAAAAAAAGAGACGAAATAGTAATACAAAAGGGGACATTTCGGGTTAAGGGAACGGGGCAAAGAGTGGAGGTATTGGGTGTTGCCCGAGAAAATCAAAGGGAAACCAGTCCCACAATCTTGGCCCAGGCACTTTCTGCTTCTGTTCGTCTGCCTTTCTTCCTTTATGTCTTATTTGAAATTCCTCTTGTGTTCCCTTCTTTTTTGTCAACTTATTCATCCATTTGTCTCCCAATATAGTTATCTAATTACATGTGTTTTGTCATAAGCAAGCTTTCCGAAACGTAAACATCCGTTGAATCTCTCTCTTTTTTTTTCTTTTTTGAAAATGCCAAATTCGAAGCTTTTGATTTATTGCATATGGATAATGGGATATTTTAATATAATTTTTTTCTTATCCAGATAGGAACAGCGAGAAGAAAATTCACACACACACACACACACACACGCACACACACTTCTGCAAAGTGAAAAAAAAATCAGACAAACAACTTGTAAGAATGTTCAAAAAACGAGAAAAAATGTTGCAGTGTTCATTCACTCTTTAAAGTCGTTGGGGTGTGAAACCCAGCCACGGAAGCAGTCAGTCACCCGTATTATAGCACAGGGGTGTGGAAACCACAACTTTTCCACATCCCTGAACACACACGCGCTGGCAACCAGGTATGTCTCGAATGTGAACACGCATCACCCCTTTACCAACATTCCCTCCCTCCCCTCCCCCCTCCGGCGTCCCACTGGCTCTCGCTTACCACTCTTTCCCATTGCCCCTTCCCAAAGGCTGGCACCGATATCATTCCCGCGCCAGTGCCCGTGATTCAAGGACGCATTGGGTTACAAACGTGAGGACGAATGTAACTCCTCGAAAAAAAGATTACTTCCCTCCTAGCCCACAAAGTAGCTATCGCGGCTAACTGATTCCAGTCATCAACACCCAGGTCTATCCCCTCTCGCTCCAATACTCACCTGGTAGTGACACTCCTGAAGGTGAAACGAATGAACCCCCCTGAAGAGGGAGACTGGAATTTGCCGGAAGCACTGTTCTATTAGAGTACGCGTAAGCCCGATTTCGTTTCCTCTTTCTCAAATTGAGTGTATGAGGGTGTGTGTGCGCGTGTGCGTGCGCGTGTCTTTTCCCAATCCATATATTTCCGTCGTATGATTACTTGTCTTTTTTTATTCTTTTCCCGTTCAAAAGACATTATTGTATACATTACAAGACATATCAGAAATAAAGAAAATTATATTTTTTTAAAATCCCACAGATATAATTTTATATCACAGTGAAGTAAAGACAATAAATTAATCAAAGGAAATGTTGTATGCGTTTGCAACAAATATGTTTGGGATATCATGTCTAGAGACCAGTAAACTGCTTATTTCTAAAATTCCGTATTTTAGATTCACTTTCTTATTCCGGACATTTTTCATTTTCTTTCAAATCAAACAGCATTCAACGTCGCGCCATTATTCTTTGCATGTTTTGGTTTGAGGCATTTTACAGAAGATCGATTACACATGTGATTGTTTTCCTTCCCATACGACTTATTTTCATCTCAGAGCCAATGGAAAATCAATGCCATATATTAAAAAGAAGGACTATTTAAAAAAAAAACTGCGCAGCTCACGTTTTCTGATGATCAAGAAAATATCGATCTGGCCTGGGAGTAACGAGGAATCGCACGGCTGACTTTAAGGCATGTAAAAGCACGACTAGCGGTGTTAAGCGCCCTCCCGCGATCGATAAGAGCTGGTCTAATTTACAGAGCACACATTCGAAGCAAGGTTTTCCCCCCTTCCAGGGGAAGTTACCGATGTCTGTTTTATTGACACGGCCATTCCGCATCGCGGCTCGTGCCGTCTGTCTCCAGGAGGGAGAGAGAACGTGCGCGCGAGACGCGTGCGCGCACGACTCTTTCATTTTGCCGGTTTAATTTGATCCTCGTTTACCACTTAGCACATACTGCCTGGCGGCCTCTAGCTAGGGTGCATCCCGTATGGCGGGGGAGCGTGCGAGAATGTAAACACACACGCGCACGATCCCTTCCAACACTCGATTCGAGTGACACCGAATACCATTCTATTTTGTGACTTTAACATTTTATCCCCGTCAACGACATACCATAATGCCGTTAAAGCTTTTCTTGAGACAGTTTCAACCGAGCTCATCTCTTGGCACAGCATTGGGGGCAAAGCCTTTCTAATCGTGTTTTCTGTCTACCTGCACAGATCGGCGAGTGGTGGTCACTCTTCGAGAGGGGGTGCTCTAGCCACGGAGTTCCAGCCGTTGCGGAAATTCAATCGATAAGGATCTCGCCGCCTCTCCCCTGAATGCCCCATTTCACGGTTCACGTCGACAGGCCACATTGCTCGCCACGTTTCTCGTCCGTCGATTTACCGGAGCTTTCCCCCCTTCTCACTCTCCTTCTCTCTCTTCATCACTGGCCATCCGATTCACTTCGTGTTCAGCAATTCTATAAACTTTCAAGGATAGGGGGAAGTAGTGCGCCGGAGATCGTGAAAATGTCCTAATGCAATAACGCTTCCGGTGCACTGGTTCGGAAGTCGAGGCACGGTGAATGAGAAGCGGATGATATTCGCATTCTCCGCAGAGGAAACGGTGGATGGAGACGAAACCTGGTCTTGAAACCATTCCGAGGGTTCCTTTTTTCGCCCACCTCTCTTTCGGGTTCACGTGATAAACAGGATACATCAAACTGCTTGATGACACTTTAACGTTCCGCAGTCGAACAACTTTTCAAGGATAGCGTGTGACTTCTTCGATGTCCCACCTACGCTCCTCGCATTGACATCCACACTGGAAAACGCCGAATCGGATAGTCGATGGGGAATCCGTTATATGCCCCCATCCCATCAAACGCTTCACTTGGAGTCGGCATATGGCACTTACTACCTGTTGATACTGTTTCACAGAAGTAATCGTTATCGCCAAATATAGGTAAGTAGGTACGAAAAACCTTCACATGGCCCTATTGCATGATGTTTTCCTTCGTCAATGTAACCTAAAGTTTGCATTTCTATAACTACGGGAGATTGTCGATGAATTGACTATATGCATATTGGGTTCACTGTAACTGACATTATGAGATTTTAAAACATCAATGTAGCATCATCTTCTATCCAACTATGTTCTTTTCTTCAGTTCACAGATTACTCCAGGTCGCTTCAAACTTGATGTGTATAGTGGTAGATCATTCATTAAAACGTTAGCAATGCATTGTAGTATGTGTAAGATATTTTTTTCCATATTCAACATGTCTTCCAACAGCCTTTTTCTCGAACGGGAAAACAAACAAACAAACAATCAAATGCGATTTCAGTGCAAAGTTTCACGGAAACTTTTACATGAATTAGTATCGATGAGCTAGTGAACGATACTGCTTTATGCTTCTGTATAACTGCTACTATCACCATTTCGACAATTTCCACTACCAATACCCGCATACCACTACTACTGATAGTACTACTGTATTATTACTCGTAATGAGAAAAAAAAAACCCAAACTAGCGACTAATACATTGACATTGATGCTTATGACTTTCCTGAAATACATGATCAATTCGACCCTGTTGATGTTATTTGCCTTCCGAGGGTTGTATAGATCATTCCTAGAGTTTACTACTTCGTTGCGAGCAACACTTATTATTTCTTTTAAAATCGTGATTAAGGTCGCCAGATTTGTTTCTCTAGCTTCAAATTGATTATTATACGGATTGAAATTATCAAGATGCAAAAACACGAAAGAAATGACAACTTTTCTCAATTTCAAACTTTGGCATACACTACGAAGGTGACCAAAGGCAACGACGAATAAGTTGATACTGAATAGATATTCTTGTATGATTTTTTTTCCAAGTGGAATTGCTACAATATGTTAGTTAACGTTTTTAAGAAAAGAAAAACAATGTAAGCTGTGACACCTTGCTTCTGCGAAAGTGGGCAAGACACGGGTCCCTTATTAGCTGATATACCTCGAGGTAGGACTAGCAAAATAATTGTATTGTAATTCACAAAAAAGAACGTATACATAAACACGTACACATACCTATACACAGCAACATATGTCAGGCATACTGAAATATAGATAAACAGACACACAAATAGAGAGTCACACTGAAATAATAATAATAATAATAATAATAATGATAATAATAATAATAATAATAATAAATGGACTAAACATCGGCGTGAATGCGACCTTCAAGGGCTTCCGCATTCAGAATCCCTTAAGATGTTCGAAGCTTGAATATAATGGGTCAAGTGCTACTTCAAAACAAAACAAAAAGGAATGGCAGATCACGCAGTCCAATTTGACGATCTTTCGATCACCTGGTTGATACTGCGGATAGGCGTCAACGAGGTCATTTTCTGTAAATCATGTTTAGTGCGTCAGGGGTTTCTCAGTTAACGTCATTAAGGCAATCGATGTTCTAGAGTCGTTATATTTACATGATAATTTACTTTTTTATTTCACGCGAAACAAAGTCACAAATAAAAGCAAATGAATATATACCAATGATCAGAGTAGACTTGTATGGAACACATATATAAAAAAGAATACATTAAGATTTAAAATAAATTTAAAACAAAAAGTGGCCTATCACCAAAGAGTACCTGAAGTGGTTTACTCATGTAGCTTGTTCACCGAAATGTACATGTACAGTAACTGACGGGCGTCCTTCGTAATAAGCATTGGAAATGTAAAGCGCGTCAAATTGAGAGGAAAACCAATCACTACCTGAAATTCATGATGCCTTTTTAAAATGTGAATGGCGCCTAGACTACGGGAGAAGAAAAATTCATAGATAGAGTGTGGGGAGGTTCGTTTATCTTTTTCCCGACAATAAGATCTCCAATTCTGCCAATCTCGTGTTGTTGTCTTTCTTTTTCGCGATGCCAAATAATCTGTTCCGATGGATAGGACTATCAGATCCACTGCTATCTATACAGTGATCATTCGGCAAGATGGCGCAATTAGCTCTATAATAAGTTATCATTTATTTTTTCATCTGTTTTAGTTTCGATTTAAAAACAATTTTTTTTTCTGAAAAGGACCAAAAGAAAACATCAAACAGAACAGAACAGAAAAAAGAATACGACAGGGTTCTCAATGTATTCCTTTCAAACCTATAATATAAACATATAATCCTATAATGATAATTATAATGATGATGATAATAATAATGATAAGAAGAGTAATGAAAACAATAATAATAATAATAATAATAATGATAATAATAATAATGATAACAATAATAGTAATAATAATGATAATAATAATAATAATGGTTATAATAACAATAATAATAATAATAATAATTATACTAATGATAATAAAACCAAGAAGATTTGGGATGGTAAACGACTTTTATGACCAACACGAAATTGTGTACCAGATAAAATCATTTAACTCTGTAATTACCATGAACAAGAGGACTGCGTATGCTATGAATTGTACTTTACAGATGTTGGCCTTGAGAGCCTTAAGTGTACTCTGTAGAAAACGACCGCGGAGGGACGCGACTTCGTCACGAGCGAGTGACTCCGCCGCTCCAGTCGATATGATGCTCCTGGTTAAACAGGACCCCATCGGGCAAAAGATTATATTGCCCCATAAAGTCAGCGCTGGTTTACTCAGCTGAGACCCGGGGAAAACTGTATCGAATTACACATCGGACCGTTTTGTTAGCCATGCCATTCCAAATGCAGTCCGACACGTCGCTCAAGACACAGCGTATATAGCGCCATTCCCGGGTAAAAACACGAAGGCAATTAGAGGAAAAGCTTATGCTCCGACCATACGCTGAGGCTCGTTTTCTGTCCGGCTTGAGGGGGAGAAAGAGAAAGAAGGAGATAGGGAGAGACGGCGGGGGGGGGGGGGGGAGGGAGGGGGGAGTTAGAAGGAGACATTAAGAGAGACGGGGGGCATATGGAACAAACACAGTGGGAAGGGAATACTACACGAGGTAATAATGTCTTCGCCAAACAAGGCCCTTTCAATTTGTCGATCTCGATTTTTTCTCTCTCTTCTCTCTCTTTTCGCCCACCCTCCCCCCTCCACATCAAAGCCGAGCCCTTCTCGATTTAGGATGCACAAACATGCGCCAGTATTTAAGACACACAGAGTGTTTTGATCCATCGGACGCATAATCAGTGGAACCTAATGCCAAACTCGGTCGTAACTCCCCGCCGCCATCCCCCGGCGCTATACCTCCAAGCGAAGTCCCCAACGAGCATTTTGTCAGGCGCTGGTTTATCCCAAAGCTACTTCATGGGAAGTAGCTTGACCTCATTTGCAAAACTTCTACGCAATACACTTTCCCCGAAAACACTATACCTTATTCCTAAATCAAGCGTAAGCAATATTTTACTCAATTCTCTAATGGAATGTTACTGACTTTTATTCATCGTCTATTTCGTATTCACTAGTTCCACTTTATTCGAAAATTGCATCTGATTGTTTAGTGCTTAAAAACGCAATCAAAAACAATGTAATGATTTCAAACAACTGTTGAATATTCATACATACTCGAAAATTATGACGGTGACGGTGATAATGATGATAATGATGATGGTAACGATACTTCAAACAAAGCAATAACGAAATAACTTATTATTAGGTTCGATACTGTCCGATCCCGTGGTTGTCAGTTCAAAGTGAAAACAGAAGAAAAAGAAATAAAATCCACCCAGAACATGGTGATGTTCATTAAAAAAAAAAAGAGTACACTATCAAATAGCCTTTGAATGAACCTGCGTTATGGTCTAAATCCTATCCGTCAAAGCTTATCGATTACAACTGAGTGTAGAGGGTATTATTTCTAAAGATAAAATGGGCTTTAGAATCTCTGTAATCTGATTGGTCAATCATCAAGCATTGATTTTTTTTTTGACTAATCCACGCTGAGCTATGCGTCCAGTAAAATTCGAACGCATGGCTCAAGCCTTGCGCAGTCACGTAGGTGTACCGGACGCATGATGGGGCAAAAAGTTGAATTCCATGTATTTACTGGCCCATTTATTGATAAAACGAATGATGCACAGGCCTGTATCGTGGATCAATGAGAACTGGATGCTCTCGTGTAACTTTGGAAACTGTCTAAATTGCGCTCGTGGGTTTTAACAGTTCCAAAGTTAAACTTCGTTATCTCGCCATCCAATTCTCACCGATCCACTCTGTCCTGTGCATCATTTTCATAAAGATAAACGCTACGTGTAATCTGGCTTATTGATCTTTGCATATCAGTCCATCCAGATTCACTCACAAACTATGAATGTGTCTATATCGCAACTCAAACTGCAATAGAACTTTTCTCCGATCACACAAAGTATCGTTCTCTGCTTCCTGATAATGGGCGGTATTTCTAAGATAGGAAAGCCTCATTCCGATGAGGCGTTTCCTCTGTAAGTCATTTAGGCCTACCAGCTCAATTATTAGGGAGCTTTAGATTTTAGACGCGCGGACGTTCAAAGGGAAAAAAAAAAAAAAAAAACATGTTCTGAGCGTGCGCAGAAGGGCGGGTCAAGTTGACGCACGCTTCTGCGCACGCTCAGAACATGTTTCTTTCCCTCTGAACGTCCGTACGTCTAAAATCTAAAGCTCCTTAATGATAAAGAACACAACGGCAACAACAAATAGTAGTATTTGATTAAGACCCGCTCTATTCACGATGTGGTAATTCATGCTCACGTACATTCATAAACACACAGACAGAGGAGACAAACTATAACAAAAATCCTAATGACATACTGAGATAGGGAAAAAAAAAAACACCCAAAGACCTTCGACTCTGCAGAGGTGAATCGAAATAAAGTAAATGATTAAAAAAAACATACAGACAAGTTCAACAGAAATGCACAAAAAACGAATTGTATCTTCACTGGTGCATGATTATGGGTTCTCAATCATACCATCAAGGGTTTGAATTGAACTTTGTTATAGTCCAAAACCCAAATCTCATTTATGCAGTATTTCATGATGTTTTAGGGGCATGACGTATTAAGAGTGTATTGTGGTCAAGATTCCTCATATTCCTTTTTTTTTTCATTTAATATCACGATAGCTGATTATATAGCTGTGATTTTTGTGAACATTATAAGCATGCAGATCCATTTCTCTCTGTTATGTATCGTCATCTTTGATGACTGGGTTAATCATAACATTTTGTTGCCGGTATAATACAAGATTTCGCATAAAGTGCCTATCAAACGTATTGCATACATAGTGAAAAAAAAAAACATAACAAAAAAATGGCTCTGCCCATCCTTATGTGTGCTATCAAATGGTAATGTCTTTCGGAAGAGAAAAGAAAGAAAAAAACAAACTATTCCTGCCAATTCTGATTCTAATGGTGCCGCAAATCGCTCTGGAACAATTCATTCCAGAGGGGGAAAAAACCCCAAAGAAACTCCTTTTTTTTTCTCTCTCTCATTTTTTATCAGACCAGAAAGAGGCTGATCCATGACGGATGCGTGTCAGTCTGGCGTTTCCTAATAACAATATTCCTCCGGGGTATTTGCGGAAACGTGAACATTACTTGGCTCTCTTTTAGACCCCAAACATTGCATCGATTGGTGGATCGTTGCCAGTGTGGTGTGAGGGAAGATCAGGCATCATCGTAAAGAGCACAAAACCGAAAGGGGAAAAAAACAATAGGCACGGGGAAAAAAAACCCCGATGCAAATCGAAAATAGGATTTGCGAGATTGGATGCCTGAAAGGGACATGGAATTCCATATTCCTTGCAATTTGGAGCAAGTAGACATCCGTGACGTTGCCGTAATCTCTTCCAAAATGATGCAAAAGTAAAGAATAAATATGCAATGATGTGCGCTAAAGAGATAATCATGTCCCAACAGTATGATGAGTGAAAAAAAAGCAGGAAGGAAAGATACGTCAGTCAGGGAAATAGAGAGATAAAGTAGATGATAGATAGATTGATGTCTCTTGGATGAAGTGAGGAGAGAGATACTTGAGGGAGGGGGGGGGGGGAGGATAAATACTTAAATGAGCAGAGGGGGTTGTTGGAAGAGCTATTGGTGGGCCAGGACAGAGAGAGATACAGGTATGAGTGAGAGAGAGAGACGGGAATCAGAAGACCTATTGATGAGAAACTATAAAAGATATGCAAGGGTTACAACAGCATCCATGGTGTCAGAGGTAAAAGGTATCAGATTGGGGTACTATAGTATTATAAGAAGGTGTGTGTGTGTGTGTGTGTGTGTGTGTGTGTGTGTGTGCGTGCGTGTGTGAGAGTGAGAGGGAGATAGACTGTCTGACAATGGCATACACATAATCTAAGCTAAATTCGATCATAGTTGTCCATTCCGTACTCTCATATGCTCAATAATAGCTGTAAAAGTCAAAATAACTTGCAAGTCCACCAAGCCCGTTTAAAGAAACGAGCAACTATGTGTGTTTTCAGTTGCTATTTCAAGCACTTGAGATTATAATGACAAAGCTTAAGTGGAGGTTATTTTCTGGTAACCAGCTAACCCTATAATCAAATAAAAAAAAAATGAGCGACCACTTAATATCAGTTGAACATGAAGAAATGGTTTGCATTCTTTTGTTGTTCTGTGTTTGTTTCAATATTATTACCCTTTACTTTGTGACTAGACTAAAGAATATCGTGTGACAATCATTTATCTGAAAATCGTTTGAAAATCATTTCGCTGTTTAAACTTTTTTTATTTGAGTCCTACCGAGGCAGTGTTTGTAACTGATCCATTACATTCGGCTGTCCTCATCCCATGACAATGAAAGGCATGCCTTATCTTATTAGCACAGCTTTACATCTGCGCTGACTCACCAGCTACATAATTGAAGCCATTTCCTGTGTAGCAGCTTGTGGACATTTTACATTCATGTCATGTTGATGTGGCTTTGTATTTGTGTTAATGTGTTGTTGTTTTCGGGCGTCTTTTTTTTTTCTGTCCTCTATTAAGATGTCTGTCCTGTTTTGAATTAATTTATATTCTCCTATTGCAAGTTTTGCGTCGATTGCACGTCCATGATATACAAACACGGCCTTGTAGTAGACCCCTATTTTCTCTCTTTCTCTCTTAGAGCACGGATAATGTAACAAGTTTCTTTTGAATCTATGTGTACATGCTTTCATTCCGTTGACTATACCTCTAATTTCATCGTATAGTTTCTTTTGTGTACTCAAGATTATGTTTAAGATTCTAATGCTCTGAGGATAGAAAAAAAGACTGTCTGTGACTTTTGGACGACATTGGAGACAGGAAGGCTTTTTTTTACAATCACTGTTTTCATTATTATAGCAAAGACATGTACATAGAAAGACCCAAACCACTCTCAACGTAATGCTGATTTCCAAAACACATTACCCACAAGTGTTGGTCACATATAAAATCAGGTCACCACAAAAACAAACAAACAAACAAACTAACTAACTAACTAACTAACTAACTAACTAACTAACTAACTAACTAACTAACTAACAAACAAATAAACAAACAAATTAACAAACCAATAACAAACAAGCAAAAACATGCACACAAAGGCAAAACAGCAGCAACAAAAGCAAAGGCAACACAAAAACCTTCACAAAATAGAATGAAACAAACAAACACACAAACAAACAAACAAAAGACAAACAAAATATCTGTCATCTAGCCAGAGCTTCTTCAGGGTGAGTTGAAAAATGGTCGGCGACTGACCTGCTATTGTTCAACCATGCCTTCCTATCAATGAATTTCATGTTACACCTTTCGATGTCTTCCATGTGAGAGCTTGCATACAAAATAAAACTTTCCTCCAACACAATCATTTATTATTTTCTTCTTCTTCTTCTTGTTGCTGTCGCTTTTTTGTTTTTGTTTTTGTTTTTTTTTTTTTGGGGGGGGGGAGGAGGGGGTGTAGGGGGCATGAAAGGGGAATAAGAAATAGAAAGAGAAAGAAGAAATATAGACTTGGAGTATTAAGAAAGGGTTCCTCTGTTTGAATAACGTATAAAGTGCAACCACGGTGTCTCAACGGCTCACTTACACGGATCATCTCTTTAAATGCTCCGTGGTTGTAAACACCTAAACCCAAAGGGGGATCCGATTTCTCGCAGCCATGTAAACGGCCAACCTCATTCAATGAAAAGTCGATCTTATCGCGTCTACGTCAGTAAGTTTGGGGAAAATATAGGAAGCAAAAAACAGAAACACGTAAAATGGGTAGAACTAAAATGCATTACTGCCTTAACATTAGAAATAAAGCGTCCGAGGAATAAACATTTACTTGGGCCCCAAATGCACTGAAGAGGCGTTGAATTGCACACGACCTATTTCTCCCTATTCATGGCGGAAACGACTGGAGAAAAAAGTCTATGAACTTTCATTTTCGGCGACAGCCAGGCTGCCAGAATACACTAAAGGGCGGGGCAGAGACCAAATTTGATTTGACTGCCATTAAAGGCAGAAAACCTTTTCTGGGTAACCGGGGCATCTAAAGTCATCTTATACATTCAAACAGTGGGTATCCGCGACCCCTTTGAAAATTAAGTTTGAACTCCATCTAAAAGGGAAATTCATAGTACGTTGTCACGTCCCAGGTCATTCTTGTCACTGTAAAAGAAGGTTAAGTATTTACAGGTATTGCACGCTTTCTGCATTTTGTTCAGTTTCGCAAGCCTTGCCAGTCCATAACTTCTGGAAACACGAAGAGGTTTTGTTTTTGTTTGTGTTTTTTCATGAATAAACATAACACTTTTTTAATACATCGTGCCTCTTCTTGTGTACCGTGACCCCTTCTACTCCGTGTGCCTTAATCCAACCTTTGTTTCTATTTTATACAATCAAATCTGTCTATAGCGGCCCCCCAAGGAGACGAAAAAAAAGTGGCTGTTGTTGAGAGGTTTGACTGTATAAAATAGACACCTTCGTTAACATGGCTTTTCTCATGGGGGAATTGCATTTAGTGGTCGCGTACGGCAGGTGGCTGCTATGGACGGTGGTCGCTATAGACAGGTTTGACTGCATACACTGTATTTGGTTCAGGTATCTAGTATAACAAACAAACAAAAAAGCGTGTGAAGAAATCACGATGAAGATCATGGCAATACTCTAGTGTGATGATTATCGATCAGACGTGCGTTGATATAGTTTTTGAGTGTATAGATAGAAAAAAAACGTATTGAGCACTTTGAGCGAGAGAGCGATGGGGGGGGGGGGGGTGATGAAAGGAAAAGCGCACTTAAGATGCCCCCAACTACGTGCCAAAATTCATGAACAACGAATGATTTACTGGACATACATTTAAGGTACTATTTACCATTGGGAGCGGTGATTTAAAAAATGTTTGTGATATTACATTTGATGCATATGTGTAGGTGAGTTGTATTACAAAACATCCTACTGTATAAATATCTCGCAATATAAAAGCCTAAAATAAAAGGAGATATCACTATTTCCCCCAATCTATAACTCTAGACGGATTAGTTTAAAACAGTTTTTTTTTCACATTTGGTACATGTACAATACTTAACATCGACTTTACCGATGAACATTTCTTACATTGGTTGTTTGTATTCCTAACTCACATTTCAAATCTATTTTGAAGCACTTAAGGTGTTTTTTTTTTTTTAATCTGCAAATGGTAAATAATGCCTTTAATGTAGATTCATCACAGCACACACTGCAAAAAGTCCGGTGTTAAATAGTGAACACCGAGCTGGTGTTAAATTTTCGGTGCTCATTTATGGTATTAAATTAACACCTCCGGGTGCCATTTCCAAATTTAAACTGTTTTTTGAAGAGTTTCTTAGTAACTGCACTTCTTGTTGATTTTTAATTTAAACAAGACGATCAAGAATTTTACATTAAAATACTAGATTTTTGAAAAAATGTGAAAATAAATTTACACAAAAGTAACACCAGCTGGTGTGGTCTCTTATTGGAGCTGGACGGGTGTTAAACCATTGATATTAACACCAACAAATATCAAATCAACACCATGTGGTGTCATTTTTTAATTAACACCAGTACAGTGTCAAAATAACACCAGGTACAGTGTCAAATTAACACCACGAAGTGTCAGGTGAACACTTTTCATCACCATCACAGTGCATTTTTAACACCTGTGGGTGTGGTCCTTTATTGAAATTTGATCGGTGTTAGATTTAACACCCGTGGTGTTAAATCTAACACCGATGTTTTTACAGTGCAAGCGCAGAGTCAACATCACATTGAAGTAAAATGGACAGAAATGGATATGGAGAAGGAGGAAAAGAAACGACAAAGTGACAGTAAACGCTGGAATAACAAAATATAGACCCACGCTATTTTCAAAGTTTAGGCTGATATGATTGAGACTTTCGTCAACCTTTGCTGAGCTATATGGACAGCTGAATCTATGGCAGGTCGAAGCAGGTGGAAACGGATGAAAGCGATCGTTCTGTATGCAAATATAAGATGTAACTCTTGCAATTTTATTACAGATGTATTATAATTTAAATGATGATAATTGGTGAAAATATATTTACTATTATTTTGTAAAATGTTAATGAAATTGCAGAAAATTGGATAAACTTGAAAAATGTCACACAGAGAGTAAATCAAATCAAATCAAATCAAATCAAACTAAAAGGAGGAAAGAATGGAAACGTAAAAAAGAAGGAGAAGAAGAAGAAAAAAGAAGAAGAGAAGGAGGGGGTGGAGAGCAAACAACATTGAAAAAAAAGACAAATGAGGTAATCGAGCGAACCGTCTTTGTGCTAACAAAGAGATAACGCGACGGAAAGTCAAACAGATAGACTGACACAATGACAGGGCCACTCTAGAGGACTGGCCTCGATCGATAGCTGGCGACGGAGGTAAAGACATTCTGTCCCCCTCATGTAACAAACAACCTAGACCCTGGAAGGTGCCCTTAGGGAACGAAAAGAGGTAATTATTTCTCCCTCTCAACGGTGTCTTCAGTTTGCAGGTTGTGTTATAAAAAGAAGGTTCAACGTTTTCCTTAAAATGGTAGTCCTCGCCTCATACCCGGCGGGCCGGTCGTGCCGGTTTTCTTGAATCTTATGGTCACCTGCTAATCACGGACTGATTAAAGCACGGCGTGCGAAACGCACACACGGACGCGCCTTCCCCCACAGCCTATACTGTGCGATGCCTTGAAGAAGCGAAAGAAAAGTAATTACCACGCTCTTGATAATGCCATCTCTTTGTATGTAGCTTTCCTTATAGCTCTGCAACGACGATCCGTCTCACATTATTGTCTGACTTACATGTACTTACAGGGCACAAGACTTGACGTCATTAACGTCATTGGAGGTTGAAACCTGGTAGGCCTATATCATCATCGAGATTGCGTTAGATGCATTAAGGGGATGGACTGAAGACAAAACATACCCAATACGCGTAAACACAAGCAAATTTAGTTTATTTCCACAAGTTCAGGTAAAAACATATAAATATACTATCAATCAGATCTATCACATACATATACAAACAAAAATTATTTTGGGTAAGTACATAATCACAATAAAAAGTTAAAAAGTGTGTGTTCAAGATTGACATAGCAATTAAAATAAATGGTGGAGGAAATCAGCAGTGGACCATTGGCCTTTCGAGACCAAAGGCCTAAATGATTGCATAATGTTCATATTCAGACTAATGCTAATGACGATTACGCAAAATAGGGTGGTTTTGAAATCTTCTTGTGACAAAATATATACGCGAACATTTCATTTTCTTCTTGATTTCAACTTTCTTCAGGAAGACCGCTTGCGAATAAATGTAGCTTATGTATGATGTTGATAACGCTCAGGGATCTTGTCCAAAGAAAACGTGCAAATTTCTGCGCATGTGCCGTGTTATTGAAGACTTCGGACGACACTTCAGAAGGTGCATACATTGTAGAACACCCGTAAACCTTAGAAAGTCAGTGGTTTTTATTTGATCTTGAAAAATAAAGTATCCTTAATTTTCTTTTACTTAGGAAGAGCCCTTGGAGTTTTGCTCGGAGTTGTAAATTAGATCCACAACCATTATGACATTTTAGTTCTTTTTTTTTCAGGATTTAGGTGTGATTGCCTTTATGTTGTTAACAAAGAAGCAAACACACACACACACACACACACACCTACACACACAAAACACACCTACACACACACATACGCACAATCAGACAATTTCCCTAATGTGTCTGAATATGATAACGATTATTTTTCTAACCTCAGCATTTTCCCCCCACAGAATTTCCTGCAAATTAGAATGCCGTGAAAGTCAAGAGTCTAGATCTTGAACTTGAAAATCACTCTTTCAACAGTCCTTCAAAATTCATTGAATTTCAGATCCCCAATCTCGTTCGTTCGAACCCTGGAGAGCGATTATTTGATTTCCGATTAGCAGCGTGAAGACCAAGGATGTCGTTTCCTGGCGTAGAAGTGCATGAAAAGAACGTCAGTTTTTTTGATACCCTGTTGATCTCTCTATTTCCCAGGGAGGAATTCTAGACCTGATTGTGTCGGATGTGACGTTACCTGCAGCGATGGTCTTAAGGATGCTCTTTCCCCTTCACCATGACAGAACCCCTCCCCCCCCCCCCCCCCCCCCCCTTCTCTCTCTATGTACTTCGCTCCCCGCCCTGTTTCTTTGCTCGTGTTGTAACATTTCTCCATTTTCCGCTGGGGGTGTCAGTTTCCCCAGTTTAATCTAAATCCCATTAGTTACAGATATCTCCTGCATTTCCGCTCTATACACGAAGGAGGAGGGAGGATGAGGGGGGAGAAAGCGGGCCTTTAATTTGGCGGAATGGACATGGACAGTTGACAGTCACTTACGATACGCATTCTCAAGTACTTTTCGGGTGGGGGAAAAGTAGAGGTGAAGGGACGGGATGCGATTCTTGCCCCCCATCGCCGCTACTCATCCAATAAACGCGACAGCAGTGACGTGACGGTACTTCACAGCAGCACGCCAAACTGCCAGGCAGGCGGGCGGCTCGGGAATGAATTTACATATCAATTCCCGCCCGAGTTTGGAAGGCAAACGTCCTTCTCCTCCCAAGCGCCTATAATTTGTCTGTTATTCTTTTCTCTTTTGTTGTTGTTGGTGCTTTTTTTTCTGAACGTTCCCTTGTATAACTCTCTGCACACAGGTTAGTCTCTCTCACCTTTTCGCTCTCACACTGCCAGTTGCTGTAGCTTTGATTTCTTTTTTTTTTATCTCGAGGATATACTTCGAGGTTTTTTTTTGTAATGCAGTGTCTGCCCCCATCTCTTTCTAACTTTTAAAACTCAATCCATTTCTCTCTCTCTCTCTCTCTCTCTCTCTCTTTCACCACACTTTCCGATAACCCTTTCCCCCCATCGCTATTTTAGTTTGACATTTCTAATCCCTTGGCTCTATCTTGCTTAACACTTTTTTTTTCGTTTTCTTCATCTCATTTGACATCCCCCTGAGGAAAGCCTCAAGAAACAGACCGGCGTGTCTAAGTGCATTTTTTTTTCCTGCAATGTTGGAACTGGAGTTTTACTCTTTTTTATTAATACGTTCTTTCGACATCCACCACACGCAAATACGGACTGTCGATCTGTTTACCTTGTTGCATGTGTTATTTTTTTATCATTTTGAATAGAGTGGTAGTTTGTAGCGATATCTATCAATATTTAGCCCTTTAGTAAATTTCAACTTACAATAGCGTTACATTGTAATGTATTCATATTTGACTGATTTTTTTTTTATAATCTGTAGTATATCGTAACACATTTGAAAATTGAAGTTCAGTTTGTTTATAATAATATTTGTGTATATTTGAATATTATGTCATGCCGTGTTGAAACAAAAATCTTAAACGAAGAATAAAAGACAGGCGTGGATGGAACAACACAATTATGTTCGCATGGTGTTTGGATCACCAAGGTTGTTTTAGAGATAGCCTCAAACGATGAGATTGATAAGCTATAGTCTGTGCCCGCCATCTATATAGAACCATCAAAATCGTGCTCCTCAACTGCCCTCCCCTTTGTCCCTCTCTTCCTCGCCTCGACGTTACGATCTACCGTAGATTTAATGGACACACGAACTGGCGCCTATAGTTCAACCCACAGCGAAACTGCCAATTCTTGTTATGTCGAATATTGTCAAAAGGGGGCGTATTGTACTGATTTGCCAAGCTTGGGATTCCACATATATCACGTCTTGTTTTTGTTTTTCCTCTTTTCTTTTTGAACACAAATGTAACCATGCGTCACAAAACCGACAAAAAAGTCGCCAGGCATGATTTTTTTGTTGGTGTTGATGTTGTTCAGGGTAGATTCTTTAAAGAGCAGACTTTAAGCTTTAAAATGATGTACAACTCAATTCAAATTGACTCTCCGAACCTATCTATTAAGTATTCGAATGAAAGCACACGCTCAAACAACCAATGTGTTGAATACTGTGGAAAGGGAATCTGAAGTATAGGGTCTATTCAAGCGCTTAATCTTACCAAGCCGTGCCAACTGTGCAGTGAATGGAACAAAACAGGATTACATGTTACTCGCATGTTTGCATGGTGAAGTAAATGAGGGAGAGGGGTTTGCGGTAACACAGTGTAACAGCATGTTACCGCAAACCGCTTTCCCTTAAAAATAAAAAGCAGGCCTTCGAATACCACAGCAACAACATTGAGGGGATAATCAGATTATTAAAGCTGAAATTTATAGCATGCTCTATTAACACATTCTATCCATGAGTTTACCAACTTTCAAGCAGTAGCAATTTTTTTTTTTCAAAAGTTATTAGAGTTAAAAGTGAAGAATGTGTAAAGGATTTTTAAGAAATGAAAATAGTCCTCTTCGGAAGACATACCTAATCCCACTATTCGACCAAAAAAAGGTGGTCTAGACAACAACAACAACAACAACAACAACAACAACAAAAACAAAAACTAAACAAAACAAAACAAAACAAAACTTCTTAAAACAGATATTCCCATCCGTTTTATTATCCCAAACTTTAGAGCAGTGAGGATGAATAATTGCTCTTTCAGAAATATGAAAACTCAGATGACTGTGCTGACTTGTTTCATCTATTTTGAGTTCTCACGTAAAATGAGGGCCTGAGATATTTTGTGGGTTTTGTGAGGCACGGTCACAAATAACAAGTAAGAAATTAAAGAAAATGAAACAAAACGAAGGGCAATAGCAATAGTTGCAATAGTTAAATATTTATACTTCGCACACATCACATCATGCACCAATGTGCATCTTGTCCACATCTAAAATTTTACAGCAAGACCTATAGCTCAAGCTCAGCAAGAAAATGATGTATATTGGCCGAACGCAGTTGATTCTAACACCCATCCCCCTTTCCTTTATCATACCAATGTGTGGCATGTCAATACCAGAGCCTTACCTTTCCTCGCATGATTAAAAGTGACTTTGAAGCCCCAGCAATCGCGGCAAAGGAGTGCAACCTGTATGGTCGTATCACGGCATTGCACAGTACGATGTGCACTTTGGTGAATAGAGACATGACCCACAGCACACCAAAATCCAGTTTTTGTCCGATACACATCCCGTATCATAAAGACCATCTTGAATGACGAAGATAACGGCTTTGCTGTTCTTCCTCTACACTGGGTTACACTAAAATTGATATAAGCCATAAAATCCAAAGGTAAATCTCTTGCCATGCTAACTTCATCATGTCTATGAGGCTGGAAGGGCCGTCTTTACATGATTGTTTTCTGCAAGTCAGTTAGCGTCAGTTTGATTAAAAAGGATGATTGGGTGTGATAATTCTTATTTGTGATGATTGTTAAATTTTCTGCAGCTCAAACTCACTTATATAAAAGAGTGTAACAATAACACGCATCCTCGCAAAACGCTGATCATGAATTATCAAAATGATTATTGTGTCTCAGACTCCACAGCATGGCAATCTCATGTTAAACTTTTGATACACTTATTATGTCAAAGAGTATGCAGGTATATTCCCATATGGCTAAAGAGATTAAAAGGCCAGGGTATTTCCCCTTTCCTCCGTCTTTCTTAGAAACTAACCAGTCCCTTCATAGAGCAGGAATGGGCAGCCAAACTCAAGCCAACTCTTGCGTTGGAAAGCATCTCTGCACCAAAACTGGCATCAACGTGATTTGAAAAATGCGTCTGAAGGAAAAATGAACCATATTCGCTTTTAAGGCTGTTCATTAATCAGCAAGAAAAAAAACCCCACAAATACAACAAATGTTTCGTGCGTGTAAAACCCCCTCTTTATCATCTATACCGATGTTTAGTATAATCCTTCAGGACGGTGCGTAGTCAAAGGCAACGATATATTGTATTGTTCCTCGTTTTTTTTTTCTTATATCTTCGATAAGACCGACAAATCCAACGATAACTACTGAATAAGTGCATGGCTTACGGATCATTTATGATCATTTATCATGTTGTATACCAATGTTTAGCAGAATCCTTTAAAATGGTGCGTAGTCAACTGTACATTTTTTTATATAGGCAACGATGTAATTGCTCCTCATCGCTGTTGTTGTTGTTGTTGTTTTTTTGATGCTTTCAATCAGTGCGACAAATCTACCGATAAATAATGAATAACTGCATGGCTTACGGATCATTTATGATTTATGTGTTGTTGTATTTTTCCACCTCAAAGTATAATGCAATCACCACTATGCTCAGCCGGTGAGTGCGTGGTTGTCCCCGGGATACCCTTTTACAATTATAATTAAAGATAAAATTAGAAGCAATTCAGGTATTCACAAGGGTGCAGCACTTGGTTTGATACCCATCTATCACACAAAACAAAACAAAACAAAACAAAACAAAACAAAACAAAGCAAAGCAAAGCAAAGCAAAGCAAAACAAAACAAAACAACGGTGTGAATTTATCTCATTTTTTTTCACACTCCTCCTAGTGAGGGAGATGCCACAGACCCTGTTCAATTACCGCAGAAAACCCCAGAGGAATTGGCACTCCTCAATTTGTACCCACCGATTTAACGGTCCACGGTTTGCCGTGCATGTTGCTCATCTGTTTCCTTATCGTAACGTAGGCGATGAGAGACATCGCACGCTAAAACTGTCCACCAATTTACGTATCGCGCGCATCTTGTCTTGTTAAATCTGCACCCATACTGACGTTGGTTTATTAGATGTGATCTAATTTACAGGATTTTTTTTTTTGGTTAATTTGCAGGGTTTTCACACGTCAAAGAGCTATTAATGTTGATTGCCGTGTGGTGTTATCATTCATTGACGATTCCACACGAATACTTGTATTCTCCTAGTGCGTATACTGGGATTTAATTCTTTAATAAAACTATTCATGAAATAAGTTACATTTTTTTCTTTTGTTGGTGACGCGCTCTTGGCATTACGCGTTACAGCTGTTATGTTCGAGTATAATCAGTTACAAATATTTGATATGAAATCACATTGAAAACATTTGTAAAATCTATTTCTAAAATTCTTATACTTCTGGCATAAACGGACAGGAAGCGTATAACTACGAGAAAACTTAACTTTCGGTTCATCTCTCCGTTCGTCCACTCACAGAAATAAAGGCCTATTGTTGATCAAAGGCCTATTGTTGATCTATGTAGAATAAAATGTACATGATAAAGCTCTAATCGAGTTTGCAGAATCCGATATCGTGAAACATGGTTATTGAGACCATCAAATGGTGCGAAAAAAAAATCATAATTTATGCATAGCACATTCATATATCTGGTTCCATGTTCTTTTTACGTTATATTTTACGAGCCGGAACGTTATTTTCAAGAATATAGTCAAATACTTCATATGCAAAACAACAACAACAACAACAACAACAACAACAACAACAACAACAACAACAACAACAACAACAACAACAACAACAACAATGACCAGTAAAATAATACTGACCAACAGTTATTCTTCTTCAAGAAGCCGCCAAGCATATCTGCCCAGCGAAGTCTTCCGATTGCAGTATCCGATTTCGAATAGAATACCTTGAAGTGATACTACCCTCTCGTAGGAGAAAGAATAACCGAGGTTTTGTTCCTCTTTTTTTTTAAGAGGAGAAGAAGAAGAAGAAGAAGGAAACATAAAACAGTTTGCAAGCAAACAAAAAATGAAGAGTTTCAACTCAAAAACAGACAAATGTCATTTTCATTTTTTTTTTAAGAATAAGGTCATCCTCACATTTTCAGTGATACTACACTCGTTACGTTGAAACACATAACTATTTTAAAATAATATATGATATAGTTATATAATTATCACCTATACTTCTATTATTTTTCTTCGTTTTACATCAAATTTAATTTCAAATACCTCAAACTGATCAAATTCCTATATCTGTTTTGCATCTAAATTTTCAAACAGACAAAATGTAGTTCAGTTACCATTTAATGCCAACCGCGTTATTTTTCTAAAAAGATAACGATTGCAAATAGAAATCATTCGCAAAAAGTTCCTTTACATTTCTGCTGTAAAAGAAAAAAAAAGTACCTCTAAAATCCTCGTCTGTAACATTTTTTTTTTTGACGTGCTCAATCATAGCGAGCGAATCAAAACACAAAAGTTAAAACCATGAAAGCATTGCCTTCATTTTGACACATTATTTGTGGAAACGTCATTTATTGATTGACACAAAGCGAAGCACCTTGTACATGTAAGTGGAACTCTCTTTGTAATTATTCCTTCCTGTGCGTGAGATCCTAGATCTTCTGAAGGCAGCTCAAAGTTTCGACCTACAAACTTGATCCTAAAATTCTATACCAGTGACTTCGATGTCAGATCGTCCTCTTACCATCCCTACACTAGCTATCTCTTACCATAATATGCTGGCGACAGAACAAAAGCGAAAACTGTATGCATGAAAAGGCGGGGGTGGGGATGGTTGGAGTGAAGGGGGTACTGGCAAAAGGACAAACGTGAGAAAGGCTGCGTGTTTTTTGAAATCTGAGTGACCTCCAAGCAGCTCAAGGGGGCGCCCTAGGAGACAGAGGAAGTGCGGTGGTGTCCCATTGCGAATAAGGTTAACCTAGGTTTCCCTCTCTCGCTCGCTCTTTTTTTTTTTCTTATTCTTTTCACACAAACGCGAAGAACGGAGGGATATTGATTGTCGGATTTTTGGCCAGGTTGAAACCGGATGCAATGTGTGACTCTCCGCCATCAGCTAGGGGGTTGCAAGTGCGTCGAGTTCGTGATCTTTCTAATTTCTCTTTTGCCAATCCAACCACTTCCCCCCCCCCCTCTCCCCTCTCTCTCTGTGTCCCCGATCACCCCTCTCCATTTCTCATTCGACTCTTTACGGGGGTCATGGTCAGGACATCATTCCTGAGTTACTCTAAAAATATGATATGTTAACATAAAGTTACAAGGGGGGGGGGGGTGCGGTACTGTTATAATAATGTGACCGTTCATCACAAAACCAACAAAAAGTCGCCAGACATTGATTTTTAGTTAAGGGCAGATTCTAAAAGAGCAGACTCTAAGCTTTAAAATGATGTATAACTCAATTCAAATGGACTCCCCTAACCTATCTAAATACTGGGAAGAAAGCACACACTCTGGAAAAGTGTGAACTGAGAAAAGAGGCTCTGAAGTACAGCGTCCATTCAAGCGCTTAATCTTTACTAAGCCATTCTAGCTGTGCGATGAAAGAGACAAAACACAGGATATAAACCATCGGAAAAACAACAATGAAGGGATTATTAGATTAAGCTGAAATTGAGCATGTTCTATCAACACATTCTGTCCATGACGTATGCCAACTTTAAATGCAGTAGCCTTATCCTTTCAAAAGTTATTAAACTTGAAATTGAAGAGTGTGGAAAAGATTTCAAGAAATGAAAAGGGGCCTTTAATACATACCTGATCATTCTACCCCCCCCCCCCAAGGGTTGTAGAAAAACTGGTGAAAACACTCTTTCCCATTAATGTTATAATCCCAAACTAAAGAATAATGTAGAAGAAGGATACATCTCTCAGATGATGAACGGTCACATATGAAGTAAGTATGTCGGTATGAATACATGTAATACATGCAAGCATATACCTGTATTATCCTATCCAAACATATCCCCCTCACGTTCTTTCGTAATGGAAAAAGACCACGTTCATTAGTGAGAAATACTGCCTAACAAGACAAAGGCACAATCGAAATATTCGCGGCATTTATATTGCAACTTCACTAAATTGAACTTGGATCGCGAACTTGCATGGAACTTGGATAACGCTAAATCACACATTGATGAATAATGTAGTATAAAATTACAAAGCTTAAAAGATGCATCGTTAGCGAGTAGTACGGTAATTCATCACCTGTGTACCAACTGACAAGTTCGAATTAACGGAATGTCTTCAAATCGTCAATTATTACGTTTTCCGTTACATATACTTTTTTCTTTTTCTTTTCTTTTCTTTATCAATGATTATTCAAAATGTATTGTTTAGTGTACAGGGACGTGGATATCGTATAGATATGACCACGGGCTGTCAATAATAAGGTCCCTGGTTCAATTTCCCTGGGCAATGAGATGATTGCGCCCCTGGGCAATGAGGTTTTTATCCCCACGGCATTATCTAGGCCTTCGGAGGGGGGGGGGGGCACTTTGAGTTTGGCCCCTTGATGGCTAGCTTATTACAAACATAAGCGGCCAAAATACTAAGTGAATAAAATAATTCAGATAAGTTTTCAGCTGCATAATAAAGATTATCATGCCGAATTTGGGTTGATTGAACGATGACCTCGGTGAATGGCCGCTGTCATTTCGATAGTGAAATCGAGGAAAAGCAAAGGTTAACACACGAAATCTGAAACAAATCCGTAATACACCCGTAGTACTCTCTCTTGCATTCACCCCTTTGCTATAGCCCTTTATCTCAAATGTTAAAGGCACGCGGTGTGAAATATAAACTTACGCCACAGAACGCTTACCCTAAAGCAAAGGTCATACGATACAAAACGTAGCCCTGGATTTGGATCATTATCCCGATCAGTGCAAAACCATATCACCTATTACTACTCTAAACGCACCTGTCCTGGCAATTTCAGCAGAAATCCATCAATAACGTTTCGAATAATTTTACTACGAGTGACCAAACGCCGGCTAGGATGTGAACTCTTTGGCTAAGGTATTATAGCAAAATTCATATTATAAGAAATGGTACACTGCAAAAAGTCCGGCGTTAAATATGAAACACCGAGCTGGTGTTAAATTTACGGTGCCCATCTATGGTGTTAGATTAACACCTCCGGGTGTCATCTAAAAATATAAAATTGTTTTTTGAATAGTTTCTTAGTTACTATTCTTCTTGTTGATTTTGAACTTCAACAAGACGATCAATAATTTTCCGATAAAGTTCTTGATTGTCTTTTTAAAGGTGTGAACACATTTACACCGTAGTAACACCAGTTGGTGTGGTCTCATATTGAAGCTGGGCGGGTGTTATACCATTGACATTAACACCAGCAATATCAAATCAACTCTATGCGGTGTCATTGTTGAATTAACACCAGCGCAGTGACAAAAATATCACCAGCTACAGTGTCAAATCAACACCACAAAGTTCTAGGTGAACACTTTTCAACACCATCACAACATACTTTATACACCTCTGGGTGTGGTCCTCTATTGACACTTGATCGGTGTTAGATTTAAGACCCATGCATGGTGTTAAATCTAACACCGATTTTTTTTTTTTTTTTTTTTTTTTTTTGCAGCGTAGGATTCGCCAACAATGATTATTTTCATCAGCATCTCTTATCTACTAAACAATAGTTTGTAAAAGTGCAGTTGTAGCTGAAACAAGTGCCCATTTTCTTTATTTATCTCTGTTTTTTTAATGTTTTGTTTTGTTTTGTTCTATTCTGTTCTGTTCTGTTTTGCATTGCTTTGCTTTGCTTCGGTTTGCTTTGCTTTGCTTTATTTTGTTGTGTTTTGTTGTGCTTTGTGTTTGTTCACGCATCTGAATAAATATCATCGATTTTCATTCGGCACGGAAACAATAACAACATCATGCCTTCATTATTCATTCAAACATATTCTCTGTGGTTGCCACAGCTGTAATTGCACAAACAACAGCTAGAGTTCTTCTGGACCACAACTATATCGGCAAAATTGATGTTTACGTGTTTTGTCCATGTTGCAAAGCGCAATAGAATGTAGATTTATTTGGACAGTGCTTGCCCTTTACCTTCCCAGAGTCTTACTGTCCACAAAAAAGCTGGTATTTGCTTCAAACTTTTAATTGGTTGTCAATATCTTCCTTTTCCTTTTCATTCTCTTTCTCCTTTTCCTCTTCCTTATTTTCTCTTCTCTTTTCTACTTCCTCTTCTTCTTTCATATCTCATTGATTCTCCCTCAACTTCTTTTTCTGTCAGAAGTTGTATTTCGTATTCGTGTTTTATTCCTTTTCCAACTAAAGGAGACCACCTTGCATTACTGTAGCCTTGAATTTGTCGAGATAACTGATGTTTTGTGAGCATGGTGAGTTTGCAAGCACTCAGTATCATAGATTTGATTTATGTATTGAAGACACATACACAGAAAAAGAGGAATTAAAATATATGGATAACCGCAAAATCCATCGCACGAAATTGGAAAGGGGAAATATCTATGTTCCCCCTTTCTACCACCACACGCGGATTATATTTATGTATTAAAGCTTGAGGTATTCTTGTCATTTTTGTTGTGAGAAAAGCGGCGGTAGAATCTTCAAATCTAAATGCAAATTCATTATAAAGTAATTATTCATTGAGAAACTTCCATCATCCTCAACGTGCAGCTGTTATGAGATAGTGATAATAATAAATCATTATATTTTGAGAAACTATTTCTTTATATTTTACTGCGCTGCAAAGTCTCTTTAAAGCCATTTGCTTCACTCTCCTAAATGATTTTAATGAATAAATATCAAAAAGTATGAAATCCGTAAAACATATATATCTACTACACTTACGTTAACGTATTTTCCCGTAGATCGCTTCTTCAAGCATCATGCTAATAGTTAATATGTTTGGAATAGTGCATCTCTCTGATCTTTAATTTTCATACGCCTTTCCGTCGCCCTATCAAAGGGCGATGTTTTCCATAATTATGAAAAGACCCAAGCCCGATACCCTCTCTGCATGAACTACTGTTTCACATTGTTATAAAGTTTATCGTCAATCTGCACACATCCCATCAACAGCAAATTCTCAAGAGCCCAAATATTTCCATATCCATGTTGCAGCTTACTGACTAGAAGATTAATTGTTGATCAAGACAACACAACTGACGAAGCATAAAGCAAAACAGACTTTTCCCCTAACACTGTATTGCAGAGTAAGCGTTTACATAGTTTACGTTGTTACAGTGATATCGATCCATGTTTTGTTAGCCTATAGAGCCTGTACAGTATCCACGTGGGTGCGTTGATATGTATCAACTCTCCAGGGCATATCACATTCGTAATCTTAGAGGCGACGAGTTTACGGGACATTAATCAATCCACGGGTTATTGGTCGATCTGTCTTTTTTCCATCAGAAATCAACATTGATTCACCAACGATATCATGCGATTTGATTAATCTTTATGTCATCCTATTATTTTTTTTTCTTTGTCCATGTATATGTATGCATGATTATGTTCTACGACAATATTACCCCCTGGACGATTAAACACGGTTTGATTACTGCACAGTCAACTACGTGAATTATCATTATAATAACAATAATTCATGGTTGGTGGTTTTCCTCTTAAAAACAAGAAGTCTGTGAAAACTGTTGAAAATAATTTTGCTCTGTCACAAAAACACCCACACTCTCGCGCTCAAGACTGAACGTGGTAGTTTTTATGACCAAGGGTCAGTATTATTATAACCTAATATTCTATTCATAAAGGAAGAGAGCGATATGCAAATATTAAGTTATATACATCTCTCTCTCTCTCTCTCTCTCTCTCTCTCTCTCTCTATATATATATATATATATATATATGTATATATATATGTATATATATATATGTATGTATGTATATATACACACACATACATATATATATATATATATACATATATGTACACGCCTGCATACACGCAAACATGTGTGTGTGCGCTTGTGTATAGGTATGTGTACAAACATTGAAAAAAAAAAAGGTGTGTGTTTTTTTCTTCCTAGTCGTTATTTTCGCGCTTGATTTTGATTTAACTTCCTTGCCCCTTCTTTTCCTGTTTTGTAATGTGTATGTCGCGATTGTATGATTTTCTTGGAGGTCATTTAATTTCATCAAAAACATTCCATGAATTGTTATCATACCAAAAAAAAAAGCAATGTGGGCAAGCTGACCTACTTCTCTTTCGGTGTGCTGACCATGAAATTGTGGATCAGATTTTTATATCCTCAGTTGATCTGCTGAAATTGAAATGAATATACATTGAATTTGAATTGATTGGAAATGAATAATTTACAAGCGTCTATACCAAAAAGTATACGCACGCGTAATCTCACACATACGCACACACATACACAAAAAAGAGAGCCTGAACGAAATAACATATCCAAATACATACCCACACATACACACAAACACACCTGGACACAAGTCAAATGGATTTGTGATTCAGTGATTCATAATGTGCATAAATAAACCTCAAAACGTCAACAGCAAATTCAATTCGTTAAAGCATACACTCCCCAAATTATTACAGAACACAGGTAGTGGGAAGCCGCAAAAAATAAATAAAATGAAGATATAGAATTTACTCCAGAGACGTCAACGTGATCAGAGCTACAGTTAGACTTATGGTCATGTTAGTTCTTTGTCAAAATGAAATGTGATCCTAACTTCCGAGAAAGCGCCGGATTCAAGACATGGAAATCAAGAGAACGTAAGAAGATCATATCTATGTTCTTTTCCCCTTCGTCTTTTTGTTTTCTCTCTCTCTTTTCTATCTATACAACTGTATGTTCATCTATCTTTCCTTCTCCCCATCTCTATCTATCTATCCATCTATCTATCTATCTATCTATCTATCTATCTATCTATTTATCTATCTTTCTATCTATATCTATCTTTACACATAACTTGTGTATCTATGTATGTATGTATTTATTTATTTATCTATCTATCTATCTATCTATCAATATACATATGTCTATCTATCTATCTATCTATATGTGACTCTGCACCTCAAAACAAACAAAAAGTCGCCAGACATGAACTTTTAGTTAAGACCATATTCTGAAAGAGCAGACTTTAAGCTTTAAAATGATGTATAACTCAAATTAAATGGACTCTCCTAACCTATCTAAATATTGGAAAGAAAGTACAAACTCAGGAAAAGTGTGAACTGAGAAAAGAGGCTCTGAAGTACAGTGTCTATTCAAGCGCTTAATCTTTACCAAACTGTGCTGGCTGTGCGATGAATGGGACAAAAAACAGGAAGTAAACCACCAGAGTAACAACAATGAAGGGATTATTAGATTAACTGAAATCAAATATCCCTTATTAACACATTCTGTCCATAATTAATGCCAACTTTCAAAGCAGTAGCACTATCCTTTCAAAAGTTATTAGAGTTGAAAGTGAAGAGAGTGGACAAGGTTTTTCAGAAATGAAAAAGGGATTCTAAAGACACACCTATAATCACACTATTCTATCAAAAATGTTCAAGATAAACTGCTAAAAAACCACATTTTCCTGCCCGTTTTATGATACCAATTTTTAGCATAATGTAAAAGAAGACCCGCTCTTTCAGAAAATATGAAAAAGTCGAGTTCGGCTAGGTTGACCCATTTCACTTATTTTCAGTTCTCACGCAAAATCAGTGTGTGCGACTTTATGTTCGTTTTGAGGTGCACGGTCACATATACATATGTCTATCTATCTATCTATCTATCTATCTATCTATCTATCTATCTATCTATCTTTCAAACACTCCCTTTTCCATAACACGTATCAAGGGAGTAGATTTATAAAATCAAGTTGAGAGGCATAAATATCCCTTGGTATTCAAACAATGAGACTCTTAGCTGTCTCAAATATGAGATAGGCCTAAGTCAAATCCTTGTACACATTTTGTGTGCGACATGTATTATAATATGCAAGTGCAATCTCAAATCGCCCCTCATATTCATTTCATTTTGAAAATAATGTTCTTTCTAAAGATATAACACCAACACCATATTATAACACCAACCCATCACCGTTTGATATCTGCAATCCCTCATTGTCATAATCAATCCTGAGTAAAAAATGGCGAATCAATTGGATAAACCGACCCCCACCCCCACATGTGCATTGGAAAGGAATCTGAAATCGAGACAACCTATGTAAGTTCACGTTTGCATATCGAGGCAGTCAATTTGTCAAATTGTGTTGGGAGGTTTAGCCATCTATCCCTCATCTCAATTTTACATAGGAGCGTCATTATCACGGTCACCAGTTCACAAATATTTGATGAGCATTTTTGCTTGATTGGCAAACTCGCACCTCACGACAGCAAACAAAACTTTGTAACGATGGATGATTGTGGGGTAAAGGCGGTCACGCCAGCCCTGTGTCATAGGCGTATGTCATGAGCTATGTAGACATCGTAGTCTTTAGCCCTTTTTTACACTTGTGTTTCTTAACCCCGGGCTTTCTCTGACCCAGGACTATCGTTAGTCCCGTACCGATTTTTTCAGCTTTTTACACTGGCCAATTAGTCCCGTACTATCTCTTGTCCGGGGCTAAGGAGAAAACTGACCTTTTTACACTCGTATTTCTTAGCCCCGGACTTTCCAAACCACATGAATATTCATTATTACGCTGTGTACTGTACACGTACACGCACGCACCGGCAGCACTTGATTACCTCGTTTCTGATTGGTCAGTGATGGTCGGACTTCGTCTCCGTCGCTTAACCCAGGATTATTTTTTCGTTTTGTTTACACTCACTTGCTTGGCACCGCAATTGCGGTGCTAACCCTGCTATTTTGCAGGGCCGTGCAGATAGTACCGGACTATCGGTGGGGCTAGCCCACTTTGGCAAAAACGAGTGTAAACAGAAAGTGGGCTAAAGATAGTCCCGTACCAACGGTGGGGCTAAGGCCCCCCCCCCCCCCCCCCCTTAGCCCCACCGTTGGTACGGGACTAAGCAAAAATTTACAAGTGTAAACAGCCCTTCTGTCGCACTGCCCATGAGTCATACTGCCCAGGAATCATAATAGCCCAAAAGTCATACTACCCACGAGTAATATAGCCCAGTATTCATACTGCCTACGAGTCATACAGCCCACGATTCATACAGCCCGTGAGCCAAACTGTCTTTGAGTCATACTTCTCACGAGTCAAACAATCCACGAGCTGGACACTAATGAAGTTTACAAGGCCTACGAGTTGGACATCAAGTAAAATAGGCCCCATCTCGGATTATCGCTCCTTCCCCATCTCGGATTATCGCTCTTGAACAAGATCTGATTTGTATATGGTAACTTAATGTTCTGCCTTTTTTGTTCTTTTTTTACAATTCCTCAACGTTGTTCAGTGATTACGTAATTCTAATCAAGTTGATTGCTGTAAATATTGTGATTCTGTATAATTTTTCAATAAAACATAAATAAAAAAAAAAAGTAAAATAGGCCCACGAACTATACGGTCCACAAATAAGAACTTCATTTGACCACATTTCTTTGACCAATAGTGCAATTTTATGGAGCATTACATTCCTGAGTTTTATTTTGAACATCATAAACTATTTTGTACATTCCGTAGAGTTTATTATAATCTTGACATACCGATTTTCGCTTGTGTTTCGTCATCTTTCGGAATTAGCATGTTGTACTAAACGCTTATATTGTTTCTTTGGAACCTACATCCTACAAGCATTGCTTTTTAGTAGGTTCCTCATATTTACACATCATTTTATTACATGTCCTTATACATTTGTGAAATTATGTCCAAAATTGAATGTTATGTTATACATATTTTACTCCGAAATCAAATGGAATATGAAACCTGAATATGGAATATGGAATATGGAACTTGAATAAAAAAAAAAGATAGACACAGGCAAACAATACTATTGTCTAGCTCTTGGGCCTGCTTTACTTGGTGTCTAGCTCGTGGGCTGTATGGCTCGTGGGTGAATTGCTCATGAACCTTTCTTTTCAATGTCTGGCTCGTGGGCCGTATGACTTTTGGTTGTCTAGCTCGTGGATGACCCCTGTGTCATGACCTCTAGAGTTGTAGTCCGCCAATCGTGTGTTTCCAACATTGTTTCCTGCCGATGTAGTACAATGCATATATTATACATATTAACTTTTCTGAAATTTAAGGGCGAAGAATATAGTTAACGCCCTATCTCTATTAACCACGCGTTTTTCCTCTTCATTCCAAATTTTATAGATCTAATTTCATTATATTATTCTATTTGTTTTTGTCTTCTTAGCAACTAAAGAATCTGCGCTATTTTAAAGTGTGTTTTATTCCTGGGTCTTTGTTTTTCACTGTGCCCATGCCAGTGGGTAATGTCTGGCGGTTGATCTGCGTGTGCTGCTGACTCCTGCTTCCTTTCTACTCCTTCCTTCCTTCCTTCCTTCCTTCCTTCCTTCCTTCCTTCCTTCCTTCTCTTGCTGTGCCCCTTCACAATGTCTGTTGTTGTTTGCCCCGTCTACGTCTTTATCTCCGCGAACGTCTGTGTGCCTGCGTGTGTGTCTGTGTGGGTGTGTGTTTATGTGTCTGTGTGTCTGTGTGTCTGTGTGTCTGTGTGTCTGTGTGTCTGTGTGTGTGTGTTAATGTGCTTGCTGTGCTTCCGTTACTTTTCTTTTCTTTTCTTTTGTAAGTCAAATTTATTGAGAGGCCCATCTCTACAAGCTTGTTTTTACATATGAAGAGTTCATTTGCAAAAAGGGTTAGATCCATTTTTGACGAAAATTGAGTTATTAGCGTCACTGCACAGAATTCCATTTGAGTTAGTTACAGTGAAAATTTCAAATCCAGATATACATTTGAATAGAAATTATAGCAAGATTAGATTTTGATTTTCCATACACTTGTGTACAAATTCTCGCAAACAAACCAGTTTTTGTCTAAAGTACTAAAAGTGGATCTAACCCCTTTTGCAAATAAACTCCTCATATGGGCTTCCCTTTTCCAACGTGATGGCTTCGAACTTATAGTTTCATATGATTACGTATGTTTGTGTATTTATACATTACAGTGATTTTTTCCCTATAATTACAGCGGAAATGGGATACTGGAAAGAAAATTTGATTTCAAATGGATTTAATGATATCTCAACTTTAAAACTTAAGTCTGTTTTTTCTGTTTGCAGTAAATCGTGCATTTCAGTCACAAAATACACACAACGACAAATACAAACAAACAAAATATCTATCAGAAATGCTCCACATTATGAAAGCAACATCCAAAACGTAATCCCAATCTATTGTGCAAAAAGAAAAAGAATGAATAAAAACTAAATAAATGAAGAAAACATTAAAAAAAAAAACATTGTATTGTCTTGCACCTTACTATTACTAAGATTCTGAGCAAAATGTCTAACGTAATCAACTCAAATTTGTATACATTCTAATGGAATTTGGAATCCATTACATTAAAAAAGAAGAAGAAACGAACAAGAGGGCATGCGCTGTACTCAAGGAGATGGTGGCAGCGATACAAGTGAGCCATCAGCTTATAAACGAATCATTTTAGGAAAAAAATAAATAAAAAAAGCAAACACAGAAAGACGAAACAAGACCAAAGGAAAGGAAAGTGGCAAAATGTTTTGGTAAATTAGTTAGCAAACCTTCTGGCAATGTTTAGCCAGCTTTATGTAAACCAATAATATCGTGCGTGACGTTTACAAAGCAAGGTACCTGGACACCGCAGAATCAATGAAGGAAAGCAGCGCCATCATCGTCAACTCGAGGTACAATGGAAAGAAAATGCATTCCAAAATATTATGTGAATAGCATACATTTGTACTGAATATTGCATTATGACAGGTTTCATAGTTATATTCTGGTTTGGAAGGAACAGTTTAGATTTGCACTGAACTGACTGGCTTATTAAGACGTTTGTGTCGTATTGTGCTTCAGGCATATCGCAGACAATGGAATACTAATGATAGGCCTATATAGGGTTTGAAAGTAGAACATCATTACAAAACTGGAAAAAGTCTCCTTTTTACGTTATTGACATTCGGCATATAATTTGCTTAAGTCCACGTCACATTATCGTCATTATTTCCTATTTGAGTACTTGCAGGAATTCATTATAGAGGGAAGGAGGGGATATAACATAATGGTTGTTATTTCCCTGCTAAGCACGATAATGCATTTTGCGAAGTCCCTTTATCTTCTCTGAATCCATTGTTTACCTGTCTATGTCCACTGCCGTATCCAATCTCCTTGTAAAATGACTAAATTATGCTAAAACTTAAATAAACATGTCAGTGTTTAGCAGAATGATTGATTACGAATATCAATACCTCACTAACATTATGAGTAAACGTATTCATAACGTCTAGTTTGAAGCAAACGCTGTCATTTTTTTTTCCGGTGATTCTGTCTCAGCGTCCATTTTACTTTCTATTAAGTATCTATAAATATGCTATCAAGTTTCATAAGTGATACGATGTGTGCTCCATAATTTCACAGCAAAGTTTGGTTTACTTCGTGAAAAGAACAAGAAGAAAAATGTGTCAAGTGTTCTTCTGGTACATTCAGGTCGCCGAGTGGGCGTTCTGTTTTTTTTTTTGTTTTTTTTAAAGAGGCTTTTCTCTATCTCTCCCCATCTCTCTGTATCTTAGTGTCGCATTTTTTCTTTCGTTCTATCTTTGTATAGACAAGTTATCTATCTTTATATCTTTGTTTCATTCTCCCCTTGTCTGTCGATCTCCCGCTTATCTCCCCCTTTTCCCCCCTTTTGAGGAGGTTTGTCACGCCACGGTGATCTAACATTATACCCCCCGCTTTGCCCCCCGACCGGCGACTAACAGCTTTAGTGATTCAGTGGGCTTTGAAGACGGCTAACACGTTAGTTGGGTAATTCTCCAAAGCGCCGTGAATTCATCCGCCCTCCGACGCGGCAAAATCTCCATATAACATTTCTGTGTTACCCGCCGTGCATCGATATTTCACGGTAGTAGCATAAACACTTTAATCGTTCTTAAAAATAGACGTCTGCAGTATCGAACCTGCTTAATTTCGCATCGCACGTTTCTCTTTTTAAAAAGGCAGCATCGTGCAAAAGGGAGTGCCAGCTTGTCCTTTTGATAATCACCCAATTCTTTCTTATGTTCTCAACTTTGTTTAAATAATGCATGATTCTACAAAACCATTTGTGTGCTTAGAGCGCCGATTGGCATGGAATACTTCATGGAATGGAAAGTTGATAGCAAAAACTGTTCCCCCTCAAAAGTAGTTCACGAAATAATGTGGCAAGAGTCACTGGGTCGTATAGTTCATAATTGTATTATGTGACCGTGCATCACAAAACGAAAAAAAAAAGTCGCATCCCTTGATTTTACATGAGGACTCAAGAAAGGTGAAATGGGTGAACCAAGTCAATTTTGAGTTTTCCATATTTTCTGTCTACATTATTCTTGAGTTTGGGATCATAAATTAAATGAGAAAGTGGGTTTTTAGCAGTTTTTCTACAACCCCCCTTTTTTTTTGGTAGAGTATTGCTATCAGGTTTTTCTTACAGGCTCCTTTCATTTCTTGAAAATACTTTGCACCCTCTTCACTTTCGACTCTAATAACTTTTTTAAAGGATAATGCTACTGCTCTGAAAGTTGAGATTTATCATGGTCAGAATGTGGTTATAGACCATGTTCAATTTCAGCGTAATCTGATAATCCGTTGCTAGATGGTTAACATCATGTTTGTGTGCCATTCATGGCAGAGGTAGCATGGCTTAGTAAAGATTAAGCACTTGAACAGACCGTGTACTTCAGAGCCTCTTTTCTCAGTTCACACTTTCCAGAGTGTGTGCTTTCTTTCCAGTATTTATATAGGTTAGGAGAATCCATTTGAATTGAGTTACACATCATTTTAAAGCTTAGAGTCTGGTCTTTCATAATCTGCTCTTAACTAAAAATCCGTGTCTGGCGACTTTTTGTTTGTTTTGTGGTGCAGGGTCACATATGCGATCCCATCCAAAGCTGCCTCTTTCCTCAATCTCAAAGAGTGTTCGTAGTCCCAACTACTCATTGTCGACGCTCGACATCCAATAGGCATATTATGCCGTGTTTGCATGATTTGAAACACCCTGGAACGTTCTTTTCATAATAACACGTTCTGGTAAAGAATTAACTTTATTTCCATCTCGAACACGAATCTAAATGATATGTTTTCCAAAGTGTCAATTTGGAGCTATTTTTGGTCCCACTATCTGGGTGTTTGTTTTATTACAAAAGAAAGACAGAGATAAATTATGACAAGAGTACAGACATGGAAAAATAAAGTTAAATGCCTTAGAAAAGATCAACAAAAAGTGAATTGTTTAGACTGATGAATGAATGGTGGCAACATTATTATTCATTCTAATAATTTCTTTGGTAAAAAGTGGTAGACCTTGCTATTATTGCGAGAAAATATTTCAAGACCTCTGTATGTTTTAGACTTTCTACATCCATTTGAACCTCACTATATCGGTCAGCACACATCGATAATCGACCTCGCCAATGTTGAATCAACGGACTGGCGGAAACCCTTCGACTCAAACACCATAAAATCAACGCATATTTATCATTCATCCAGGGTAGAGTGGTGTTCTTCGACTTCAGCCATTTCTTATTTACTATCGTTGTTTTTTACTCGTGCGGGATCTACCTCTACAGGCGTGGTTGGCTGTATTGTGCTGACGAGCCACGGCAATGTTAACACTGTATGTGTTTTGAGTGGAGATTTGTAAAGAGAAATCTCATAGGGTTGTACACACTGTCACAGGTTATACTCCTGGTACAGAACGGGTTAAAGAGTGTAGATCCGCAAGCTCAACCCATGATAAGAAACCGCTCGTTCTAATGTGAACAGGGCCTCAATATGAATCGGCTTTTTGCTTATTTTGTAACCTTTTGCTCTTTTGAAACAAGTAAGAGACACTCTGCCAAAGAAGATACTTAACCCCCCCCCCCCCCCCCCCAGACACAGGTACCTGCTCAACTAACGGTTGGTCTGTATAAGTTGGAGACACAATGGCGAGATCCCAATTGACGATGGTTGTTTTATCGAGCACTCAAATTATTCTCTTTCGTCGGTTTAATTGGCTTGACATTTCGATGGTCAGCACAGACGATGAAAGGCTGGTATTCGACGAGACACCCCCTCCCACTTCTCTCTTTACCTTCCCCGATATAATGGCCAGGTTATGATCTTTGCAGACTGAGAACATAAACGGATCTACGCTGGACAACTTCAAATTATAGGATAAATGACTGAAACGAGAATAATTGATAACTTAGCAAAGGTCATGGAAGGAACAGCGTGCAGATGGATTTCCATTCGTGAGTGTGTGCATGGTATACTCATGGCTTGCCAATAAATGAATACAGAGGCAGTTTTGCTACAGACGTTATATTTGTTGTTTTTGTTTTATTTTGTTTTGTTTTGTTTGTTCTGTCTTTTTTTTTTTTTTTTTTTGGGGGGGGGGGGGGGGGGGTCTCTTTGGTATTACCATCAATGGTAATCACTCATCACTGTTCCAGCGGATATCATGCGATTTTACGTATTATTAACCTGCATCAATGTTGCGTTTAAATTGTTATGATTGTCAACGGAGTCGTTGCAAAGAAAAAAAAAATGAATTAATTCGCAACAAAATGATGGACCAAACCTTTCAAATGCATAGGGGAGTGACTTTTGTTTTTGTTTACTTAACTTCAGTTGGTGCTACAAGCTTAATAATGTACATATTATTATCTTTGGGGGTGGAGGTGGTATTCCCGGAGAAGATTGTGTTGAAAGATATACAGGAAGCAGTGCACGTAATGATATTGTGCTCATAAAGTTCTTGGACCATGTAGACAACGAGAAGAAGAAAAAAGTGGTGCCATAGAATAGAGTGCATGTATATCTACCAACATTCATCTCAGCCTAAATGGTATACTAGTAGTTAGTTGGCATTCATGGATGATGATGAGGGTTAAAGGAAACTGCATTCCAAGAGGGGAGCGGTTCGGGAGGGGCTGTGAAAATGTAAGGTATCAAGATGGTGCAAAATGAGGGGAATTCTCCTTCACCTTATCAAGACAAGGAGAAGTAAGAGGCGGTGTCTATAGCGAGCATTCCCTAACGGAAAGAACACAGTGTCCCACTGTGTGAAACACAACGTGAAACACAGAGTGAACACAGTGTGAAATCTCTTCACACTGTCAAATTTGTGCGTTATAACAATGTGAACACACTGTGGATCATCAATTCACAGTGTGAACCAGGGCCCCATTTCATAAAAGATGTTAGGATAGCAACTATTGCTGAAATGGCAACTTCTCATAGCAACAGCCAATCAGGAAGCTGTATTGTTGTTGTTACCATGACAATTGCCATTCCAGCAAGCGTTGCTATCGGACGCTGAAATGGGGCCCAGAACATTACTATGTGAAATCTCTGTGAAAAGCCACACCACAGTGTGAAATATTCGTCACACTGTTAAATTCGAGCGTTTTCATTTTATAGTCGACTATGTGAACACACTGTGAACACACTGTGATACACTGTGTTCTATCCAGCAGCGTTCTATCATTACGTGACAGAGCTTGCTTTGACTTATGGAATAATGTTTAGTTTAGTCCCTACATCAGAATTTAAGTAGTCCAGTCCTGTCGGCATTATGATGCTCTCTCTTACACTTTTACCGGTTTAGGGGCAATGTCACATTATTACATGGCGTCATGAACTGTACAAGTGTTCTTATCCATTACTAACGGCGAAGAAACTTTTTGAGATCCATAACTTATGAAAGGAGTGTCCGATATTCCTCATACCTTCACCGAGGCGCTTCTACTATAGTGCTATTTTCACTCTATCCACATTTATATTTAGGTTTTGATTTCCTTTAAAACTTAACTTTGGGGTCTCCGCTATCAATCAATCCTCTTCTCTGTAGACAACAGGGAACTGACCAAATATACTGGATTATTTGATGAATATCACCACACTCGTCTCGCCCGATTGCACTGCCTGATGGGAGTCCTTCACTCGAAACGGAGTCTCCGTATCATGCTATTGCCTGAACTCTATTGAATGGGCATCAAGCTTGTGTTCAATGGCCTATTTTTTTAATTCTGATAGCTATGCAGATTACACTCAAGATGAAAGTGCATTATTCACCACGAGGTTATCAGTGGAAATGAAAAAGAGTTATCACATTTCCAGTCAGGCCATTTAATATGGCATGACTTAAATGCTGTGGAAATAAAATCTGCTCGTGCAACTTTTGTTCGTTTTTTTTTCAATGAAGAAGATTATATACCAGCTGCGTATAGAGGGAACAGGAAAGGGACACTTCATAGCAAATTAATGCATTCATGAAGATAACTTAACATGCGCATGGGCGTTTGTCAGATATGTAGGCCTATATCTCTGTGACTTGAAGGATTGATAAGTGCCTGACTTTTTCAGACATTACCTATAACTTATTCGACTTTTGAATACGCCAAAACATTTGACAAATCGTTTATACGTATTGCGTGATCTTAATGCGGGATAGTGCCATTACTATCACCGAAATACACCTTTCTGCCACTCTTCACAATTAGACTATCAGCCCGACCGAAAGCAACCAGCTTCTTGTACTAAATGCCACGACCTCCCATGCTATTTTCACGCAGATATGCCACACATTTCAAAGTATTTCATCAGAATATCCGTAGTGCAGTACGATATTTCAATCAAATCTAACATGATCGACATGGGGCTGGGAAAGTGCTTTTATGATCCAGTGAAAGTGATTTGATGACTTACAAATAAAGCGAGTTGCACTCTCAGAATGGTTTTTGTATGGATTATCGATATCTTTGAGTAGCCAAGAGCCATCTGTGATTACGTTGCACTTGAGTCTTGGGTGTTTTCTATCCACCGTAGGCACTTCCTGAAAACCGGATGGATATCGACATATCCAGATTGAAATGTTCGATTTGTGCACTTTCATTGTTAGGATATAATTTCAAAAATACATCGCGAGAGAGAACCGAGTTGTATGAACACTCATGTGTATACTTGATCAGCCACTAAGGCATAGGGGTGTGTATGTGTGCGATGGTTATTGTGGATTATTGTGTACGTATGCTAGAGAGTTGTGTGTATGCGCGTCATGAGGGGGAAGAAGTGTAAATTGCTGTTGAGGTTGGCGCAGGTGTTAAATATCCACTACCAAACAAAGAAAAAATAAGAAAAAATCATGCTTCCTCTGTACTTCTTTTACATTAAAGACAGGTAGCACTAATTGCGACGCAACCATACAACATAATGAAGTAATGTAGCGTGCCATCTCTATTACGTTCATAATCCACACCTAACAAAAGTGCTGCCTGTTGTCGAATACTTCCCCCTTGGTTTTTGTTTCTTTCTTATAACGCTAACTATGAACTATTGTAGTGATCTTCCTTGAAATCCATGATATACAGCATGAACGGCCAGAGAAAATATGTCTAATTTTAAAGGGCACATTGGTAAAGAAAAGAAACCAAAGCGGCCCTCCTTGACCCTCTTTGATGCTGTACATGCGACGAAAGATGATGCTTCGTGCTGCAAATCTAGTATACACGGGATCACCTTTTTTGATGACGTGCGCGCGTTATTATTCATTATGGTCTTCCCAGGTAAATGTCACATTCACATGTAGCGTTCTTTTTCGCATCTTTGTCACACATTTTCCAGAACGCAACACGCCTACATAAAGTTCCCTGCTTTGATCATTGTGATTTTGTTGTTGTTTCACTTTGTTTTGTTTTTGCTTTAGTTAGCTTTGTTTTTGTGTTTTTATGTTTTGTTTGGTTTTATTTTGTTTTTGTGTTTGTTTTGCTTTAATGAATCGTTCGTCGTGTGTCAGCCCTTCGATGCCAAAACTATCCTTGTTTTATTCCTCTCAACCATTGTCAACAGAGTTGCATCGCAGCCATCAGGGACATTGAAAACCCTGAATCCTCACTTTTCTCCTCACTTTCGTCCTCCTCCTCCCTCCCCCCCCCCCCCCCCCCCCCCCGGCACACCCCTTCCACTCTTAAGAGTTTTGTTTAGTCACAAATACAACTGGACACATCTGTCGATTCAAGATGGGCTCTGTTGGTCCACACACTTCACCGACGGCGGTCGGGTCGATAGCCCGTGTCTCAGTCTCCGTTAGCCCCCCGGCGCCACAATGTCATCAGGTGTACGTGTTATTTGGTTTCCCCCATGACATCTATGTCACTCCATCGATGCTGAAACCAATACTGCCCATTTTTTCCCTGTCATGTTTGCGTTCTGCTCCGTTTCGTTTCGTTTGTTTCTCTTTTTATAATATGAGTATAGACCTATCCAGTCCCTACCACGTTGTTGTAGTCACAGATACAAACAACATAATTAAAAAGAAAGTACGTGAAGCTTCACATAAATTCTTGATCTCAAAAGACAGAGAATGAAAAATGCAAACCTTCACACCCTAGAATTTCTAATCAAATGCCCCCCCCTGAACCAAATTTTAAAACATTGACAGATATAAATCGTTGTTTTTATTCGTTTATATGGGAAAATAAACCTGATAAAATAAATAGAAATCAAATGTGCCAGCTATATTGTCATGGTGGTACTAAAATGATTGATATTTTTATGCATGCTAAATCTCTTAAAATATCCTGGATCAGAAGGTTTATTTGTGATCCGCAGACTGAAAATTATACGTTCCACATGTTCCGTTCTTTCTTGCCCCAACCAGTATCGTTTCATTTATTTATGGGGTCACTGTACTACAAAAAACTTGCCAATGTAATGTCTAATGATTTTTGGAAAGAGGTACTTCTGGCTTTTTCAGAATTTCTACAAATCAATACAAATGATAATTGGGCAAGCCAGCCTCTTTGGAATAATCCTTTGATTAAAATGAATAATAACACTGTATATTTTAAGTCTTGGTGTGAAAAAGGTGTACGTTTTATAAATGACTTGTTAGATAATGATGGAAAATTTCTTTCATATTTTGAATTTCAGAGGAAGTTTGATATACAAACTAACTTTCTTCAGCACGGTGGACTGTGTAATTCTATCCAATCATTTGCAAAAAACCGCATGTCGAAAATAGCAGACCCTTTTATTCCTCATGGTTTAAATGTAATACTGAAACATAAGAAAGGTTGTTCTGATATTTATCAAACGTTGTTAAGACACACGTCAAAACATTGTAACAGTTTTGTTAAGTGGAGTAGCATGTTGGATCTTGATGATGAAACATGGTCTTTATACTGTTTAATTCCTTTTGAATCAACTATTGATATTAATATGAGGTGGTTTCAATTTAAGATTCTCAATAGGATATTATATATGAAAGATGCTCTTTTAAAATTTGGTTTTGTAACAGATAAAAAGTGTACGTTTTGTAATGACAGTGAGGAAACCATAATGCATATATTCTGTTCATGTCCTTATTCAAATAATATATGGAATAAGTTTGAGCGATGGTTACTTTTGAAGATAGATAAACAAATTGTATTTACAAACCAACACAAGTTATTCGGATTATATGGTCTCAATAACAGTGCATTAAACTGTATGATGATTGTTATAAGAAGAGAAATTTTTTCAGCGAAATTAAAAAAGACCGTTCCGTCATTCGAACATATAATATCTGAGATAAAATGTTATTTTGAGATGGAAAAATGTATAAGTCAAATGAATAGTAGAGAAAAAACTTTTGTGAAGAAATGGGCTTTATTTATTAAGTGCTTTTGAATATTAAAATTGCATGATATTCATAGTGTTTTCAGGGTTATTTCTGCCAATAAAATAAAAAAAATGATATAAGTTATATGTTATATGTACAAGTGCAGTAGGCCACTCTTTGTCGATGTTTTGTATTTAAAAAATTATTTGTAAATGTGACTTTCTGAATATGTGTATGAATAAAACACCCTGTGGAAGGGAAAAAAAAAATGCCCCCCCCCCCCGCCTCACTTGCCTGCATGTCTGTCTGCCTCTGTTTCTCTCTCTCATTTTAAGTGGTTTTGTTTGGCAGAAGATGTGATCACCAAGTTAAAGGCATATTACGACTTAGTCTAAGAATATGAAGATACAAATATAACTAATTGATTGAATAATGATTGTTTTTCATTAGATGCAATACAAGACCACCATTTCAGTTTTACTACGTGACAATTTAACACCTATACCCTCCCCCACCCACCTTATCCACTACTACCTTGGCGAACATGGAAAGATATCAGAGAGTCAAGATCAGAAATAACGTTCTTTATAAGAAAATGAAATGAATGGATTTATGATTGTGTCAGATTTTAGATGAAGTGACTCTTAATGTTTTGAAGCCGTTGTTGTTGTTGTTCTTCTTCTTGTTCTTGTTCTTCTTGTTCTTCTTCTTCTATTGGCGCATTATAACTAACCTGTAGTAGTAGTAGTAGTAGTATGATGATGATGATGATGACGACGACGACGACGACGACGACGATGTTGATGATGATGATGATGATGATGATTAGTATCGTTATTATTTTTCCTTTTTTTTTGGGGGGGGGGGTTGACTTTCCCCACCACAAGCAGTTGAGGCTCATTTAACTTGCTCATTTAATGTAGAAATATTAGTAGAGCTCGTTAGTAAAGATTTGTGAAATTAGTACAATCCTTTCAAAAGTTATCTTATCTATTAATGAGTTTTATATAAAATACATGTGTTGTTGTCATGATTGGACGATCATTCTAGTAATTATATAAACATTACAACAATCCGTATTGTCAAAGTGGGGCAACGACTTATACTTTGAAAGAAACTCCTCTAAATTTCACCTTTTACTCAAGAAATATATCCTTTTAACTTATAACTGGCTTATGTAAAGGGTAGCAGTAATATTTCTTTATCTTGTGAAAGAGATAAATGAAGTGCGCAGTACCACAGAAACAAGAAAAAGGAAAACATGTTGAATTTTCTTGTCTTCTGTTGTGACATAGTTATTTGACACCAGGTCACGTAGCTTTGAGATACGTGTATATAAACAGTTTCATGGAAACGGTCATTGGTTTGTGGAAACATTTGTTCAGAATGAGCGACGATGCAGAATAGACAATCCCCGTTAATTGCCGGATTTGTTCGGACCATGGCCGATGAAAAGAATGAACCCCAGCCTTCCGAATGTCAATGCACCCTCATCAGACGCCAAAACGGATCAAATTTGATAAAGAGAAAAGGAGAACATAACGTGATGTTGTGTGCGAAGATATTTGTTTTGTGAATTCACACTCGAAAAGCAAAATAGTTGTGGACGTTTGTCTCGAGAGTGGTTGTTACTTTGCTAAAGCGAACGTGGAGACAAAAACGTCTTCAGGGCTGCCAACTCTCACTCACTGAGAGTGAAAATCACTCATTTTAGTCCTTTCTCACTTTAAAACTTTATTTCATTTGCATGCATTTCTATTGATGTCACTCATTTTGACTCCTAAATTATAGCACTGGCCTATGGGAGTCTTACTCTCAACTAGTTTCCAATGTTGGCAGCCCTGCGTCTTTCAGTATTCTATCGTATGCGTGAATAATCACCATCACGAGAGGGCAGTATAGCTTTGCTGTCGCGCGCCCCATAAATTCAGAGCCGCCGCGGTCGGTGTTTTCTGTACTAGCTTTAGGTCCAGCTGGACGACGCAGATTTCGGGCGTCGCTTTCTGTTGCGGTGCATCAGAAAACTGACCGCAGTACATTCTGTAATTTCTGGACTGTCTGCTCCGCAGCCTTTAGTGCGGAATTATGCCATGAAAACTTTACCAAAATTTTGTCCTCCCAGTTTCCTCCGATGCATTATCCTACAAGAACAGGGTCTCTGAGATTGTTTTTCTTGTGTTTTTGTTTGCCCTTTGTTTGTTTGTTTGTTTTGGTCAATGCATCTAAACCGTGAAACAGCAGACCAGCAGACCATGTGCATGACATTTGAAGCCGTGTTACGTGCAGTTAAAGGAAACATTGTTGTTATAATTATAATTATAATAATAATAATAGTAATAGTAATAGTAATGATAACAATAGTAGTAGTAATAATAATAATAATAATAATAATGATAATGATAATAATAATAATAATATTAATAATAATAATAGTAATAATAATAATAATAATAGTAATAATAATAATAATAATAATAATAATAATAATAATAATAATAGTAATTGTTTTGGATATAAACTCCAAATTTTATTGTCCAAGAATGGAAATTCTTTTGCCCAATTGATCGTGGGCCCGGCGCCAGATCGACGTTGCTCTAACCTTTTCAACTGTTGAACGGCAAACAAAGTAGCAGCAACTCCCATCTTTTAACGTCTTTTGGAATGACGCGGCCGGGGTTTGAACCCACGACCTCCCGATTGTGAGGGCAGCCGCTCTACTCAGTGAGCCAACACATCGGTTATAGTTGATATCCCTATTATATATTTTTTTTCGTTTACATTATTACAATGACATTTAGACGACAAAAATGATCTTTGATTGCAGGTATCTACGATTGCTTGTGCAAAGACATGTTTTCATGGTCCTGTTCTATAACAAGAGGGAGAAGGATTATATCAGGACAGTTTGCAATGTTTTGCAATTTGCAAATGATTACAATGGGTATATTGTAGTTTTTTTCGGCAACAAATTCAACACAAAAATGCCTGCCAATTGGTTCGTTGTTTTATCAGTTTGTGGTTGCTGAAAGAGTAACTGAAATCAGTGCAAAACGTGAAAAACGTTTGCGTGTAGGTGTATGTGTGTATGTGTGTGTGTGTGTGTATGTTTATATTTGTATACCAGTAAAAGAACTCGCACACACACACACACACACACCCTGAGCTGTAATTGCACTGTGTTGCATCTCACCGCTACGAAAGTGAATAGTGTCCAGGACTACCCAGCCGTACAGATTATAGCCAACAGCTCACGGGAACAAAATACTACATTGTCATTTGTTTCGGGGTTTTTTTTTTGTGTGTGTGTGTGGTACCAATCTATGAATTTTTAGACGTAGCGATGTTCCATAATATTATACTGACACTTAAATTATTTCCGTCAGAGGAATTTAATAAGATATATCTCTATTAGATTTCAGAGAGTGCCATCTGATCTGTGTTATGCAGATTCAGCTCATCTTTAGGCAGATGAAATGCTGGCAGATGTTATTTATTTCTCTCAAAATGTCTTGAAGTCGAGCGAAACTTCTCAGGTGTTCAATTTTTACGTCGGCCTTTTCACGCTAAAGTGCGGAATGCCATTCATAGATAAGATGCTTAAATGTAGCCGATTGTTCTTCTCGGGGCTTGAAAATCTTATCAAAAATTGCTGTTTTGTGCCGTAAGAGGATTATCTAGAGTGAAGGACGTTCATTCAATTTCCTTCATTCAAAATCTATTCTTATGCCAAAGAATAAAGGTATTCGTATGTTTTAATCAGTAACAGGCACCCCCACCACCACCGAAACAACCACACATTTAACATACAGATTAAAATGGAATCGAAAGGAAAACGTCGGATATGGTCTGCACCTATGTTGTTTTCCATAGCTGTTTAATTTCTGACAGTACTGAAATTAGGAAAGACCAAGTGGATTTCATACACATCTTATACTCAAATTTCTTTCGAAAGTTTTTTTTATGACATTTGTATCCAAAATTGTATAGCTCATGTTGGTCTGTATTTTCTTATTTTGTTTTCATTGTTTGTATGTTGTTGTTGTTGCTGCTGCTGCCATTTAAGGGAAATGAGGTAAATACTTTTTGCCCCCACATGATACAAAATACATGCAAAGAATGTTTTCTTCTCTCATAAGTCGTGACTTCCGTTACCGCGTTATGATATATCTAATTATTCCACACGATTTCTTTATCACTGTTGAGACTTTCAGAGCCAATCTGAGATAAGTATAGGGTAAGCGGAGGTGGTCTAAAAATACATCGTAATCCTTGAGGTCCATGATCCATGCTGAATGAAGAAAAAAAAGCGTAAAAAATCTGCTGTGCTTTCCACCTTATGTCACGGATTAATTCCAAGGACAAAAGATTTTTCCCTTCTTCGACTATGTGCTTTTCTTTTCACTATTATCCTAGTGTTCTGGTATTACGAATAAGAATAAGAGCTAAAAGTAAAAGGTCAAACGCTTACAGAGGTATTTTCACATGCGTTTTCACTCGTCTTCCGTGTCTTCACGCAGCAACTTCGACATCTAACTTCGACACCTCTGCTCGCGTTAAATTGAAATGCGATTCTGATTGATGGGGAGCGCCGGTCCCGTGGGCCTGCTTCTCTACTCTAGCGATCTCCCCCGAATAATGCATTCGGGGAAAAAAGGAACTAAAACTGATCGTGCGAAGCTTTCCTATTCCCGCCCAGCAGGAATCAACGCCTTACGGGTACTACCACTCCCGAACGCTTGTTTGTCGGGAATTAGGCAGAAAAACGAGCTAAGTTCGGGTATACGGTGTTTACAGCAGGTTGCCGAACAGAAGAGACCGATTGTGTGTATGTATAATTCTTTGGCGTGACTTTAGCGCAGTGGATGTGCCATAACTGGTAACGTTGCTCGATAAAACGTTTGAATTGTGTCCCACGAGTGCAGTGCAAAGAAAGCGGTAAAGAGCAGTCATACACACTGGGAATTCACATCGCGCAAAGCCGCGACGCCAGTCAGATGCCAGTCGATGCCCAACAGGTCTACTACACGTGAGTAAGTCATATTAGTACCACACGGTCATTTGTCCTATTGTAAAGCCAAGAATGTTGGTCCTCACACGGTCTTGATTCTGAAAGATCAAGCCTCGTAGATATCGCGTGGATTGATTTCTAACCTTGATCAAGAACGGGCCACATCAAAAACTGCCCATGATTGGAATCGGTATCCGTTGATCTAAACACGTAAACGCGTCTGTCGGTCCCTCTTTCATGTCTGTTGACTTCATGTTGCTTATCAAATATGACGATAAGATTTCTGAACTGTCGGCAAATGCGCTGAAGAGAAGAGACACTGTAAGTGGTTATTATGATTGGTCGGGAAATTGGAGTAGAGGGGTTTGTTTGACATAGCATCTCAAATAAAGCAGGCCCATATTCCTACATAGCGCACCAGTATACATCATCTAAAACGATTCGCCATCTAATTCTCCACATTACACAAGCCCAACCGCTCCGTCATAGTTTGCCAAAAGAAAAAAGTGTCCTGAAGTACGTATCATATTATTCGTAACAATGATTCCACAAGTTCTAATCGATTGCAAAAGTTCAACCTGGGTGCGGTCATATGGATAATAGGCTAGTATTTTCACAAACTCCCATACATTGTACAAATGAATTGTAATAAAATGAAGAGAGTCAGTTTATCGTGTATATCACACTGAATATCTATTCTTTGGAATACTCTTCCTCCAACACTCAAGAGTAGCAAGACCTTACGTCAATTTAAAAGGCTTTATAAAAATATATTTTTGATAAAATGTATCTGAAACTGTAAGTATAAGTATGCATTGTTTCCACCTCTGCCTCTTTTCTTCTCTTTTCATTGTATCTTTGACATTTGTTTTATCAAATGAATTTGTATGATAATTGTTTAGTTGAAATGTATTGATAATTGTTTGTAGGGGATCATTTCCAACAAGCCTCTTGTGTGCTTTCTATGATCCCTCCATTCAAAATGTATAAATGTTCTAAGGCAATTGTATTTTGATATTTGTTATGTTTTGATATGGAAATAAATAAATAAATATGGAACGTCGACAAATCCTATGTATCAAAGGTGCAGGTCAACTTCTGAACAAGATGTTTACATCGACAGCGATAAAGCGAGTAAGACCAAGTACGTAGATTAGTACAAAATTATTTTAAACAGAAAATGGGTAAGTTATGCAATATCAGTGGTTTCCAGTGTTTCCAGGGAAAGAATGATATTTGTCTTAACTTTAAAGGAAACCTCCCGGTGATTCTCAGATGTTTACATTTTTGTACAACTATGAATTAGTTATACTGAGGACAGACTTTCAGAATTTGTGATAATTGGGGTGAAGAATAAGAATATTTTCAAAAAATAGAACAAACTGCAATGAACAAGGATGATGACATGGCAGAGTCACCATAAGAATGCATGAGTTGGGGCTCAAGGAAGCAGAACAAAAGAAGAAGACGTGCATAGATTATAGATAGGTGAACTCGCAAGCAAGCGTTATTGTTATGGAATAACACTGCTATCATTTCTGAAATACAGAATGTGAACCTTCTATGTCATCATCCTTGTTCAGCGTAATTTGTTTAAGATTTTTCAAAGTATTGTTTCTCTGTTCAAGAACCACAATACATTCCACAAATCTATACAGGGAGTTGTCGATTTATGTAGGCTACTACATGATGTGAAATTATGAAAATCATCTGGAATGTCCCTTTAAATCACATTATTGTCATTTGAAATGATGACGTCACTACAAATGATGACATCATTACCTCACAGGTCTCCTATTGGCTCGTAGATAAAATCTTCACCATTTTGTTTTGATTGAAGGGGAACGAAGAAACATCTACAGTGCTTCCCATCAAAGATGTTAATGTTATTTTGTAATGCGCTTCCGCTTAGAAACATTGTATTAAGCGCATTACAAATATCATGTATTATTATAATTATAATGATTACCGAACATTGGGAGTTTGGGGATTTGTTCTTTGTCTGAGGAAAGGATTGCAGTTGCTCGAAGACTACTCCCAACTTGTAAAATATTGATTAAATATTTGGAAAGCTTGTGAGGTATTGACATGATCACTTCATCTAATCTGCAGATTGTCGTCCTGATCTAGGTCACTGCTAGAGAAAAAACACTCGAAACTCCGAAATGTCACAATCATTTTTTCATAATTTCGATCCATGCCGCTCCTTTATCATATCTTTATTCAGTAAATGGTAAAGTGAACTTAGACACGGGCGGCATCGCATATTAGGTTCTTAATGTCCAGGTTGTATATCCGCGCATTTATCGCGCGACGTGATTTTTATGTGCATTATGGCATTTTTTTTTTTCTGCAAGTTTCTCTCATTTGGATTATCGAGGCCATTCCTATTTCAACGACTCCGTGTCCAAGTGATAAGATGTTGCTGAGTTTCTATACTTTTGTCCCAAATTAGGATGGAAAAAAGTCCAACATAACAACATTTAAAAATTGAACAAATCAAAACAAAACATATGGTGCAAAAAAAAAACACCAACAAATTTAGAAACAATCAAACAAACAAAAGAAAGCACAAAGGGACAGCTGCTGATTGAACCACAGAGCCATCTGTAGTCGCGAATACAGGCAGAATGACATGAATCATGCCGAAGATGAATGAGGGGGGAATATTCCGTGGGGCAATTTGCTTGCAACGCCTCTCCGGAGACTACGGTCTGCAGCGGCGGTGATGCAAGCGCCCATCCTCTCCGCGCTCGTACTAATCGCGCCCCATCGATCTTGGTCACTTTACTTAGCACTTTGCTGTGTAGGAAATCACGCAGAGATGTATACAGGTTGGGGTACGGAGGGAAGTGGGGAAGTAGGGGGGGGGGGGGGGGGGTTGAGGGGAGAGTAAGATTAAGCAAACAAGACTGGGGAAAACCTATGGACATGACAGATGATATGCCCTGTGTCGTACTTAACACCCAGAAGAGCCGCTTTTACATTCTAATCACAAGTAAGGAGAACAGGTCAATGCCCGATGCGGTCAGCATTTGCAATACAATCCCGATGAATTTGGCTTTCAGGTGGAAAAACAAGCAAAACAAAAGTGCAATATTACGATTTCATTTACGTTGGCCTTTATGCATTGGGAACTCCTAGCTTTGCTTTTGTTTTTCGTATTGTTTTTTTTTTTATTAGTTTTTACCAGGGAGCGTGATTTAAGACGTGGTGTACTGCAGATTTAAAAAAAAAATGCTTATACCGTCTAGTTTGTTCAAGCTTCCTCATTACTGGAATTAACGAACACGACAGGGTCCTACACAATGTGTTCATGGTGTGTTCACATACTCGACTATGTGAAAACGCTCAAGTGAAGATTATTTCACATTGTGGTGATGTGTTTTTTTCACAGAGAATTCACATAGAACTTTTCTGTTTCACACTGTGAACATTATGATTCACAATGTGTTCACATTGTTAAAACGCTCGCGTTCTTTCCAGCAGGAAAAAGAAAAAGAAAAAGGAAAAACTCTCGCTTTTTAACTCCTCTTCCTGTCTCTCCTGCCCTCTTTGTCTCCTCTTTTTTTTTTAATTCGTCATAAACATAAGTAACAGTGAAACATGCAAATTATGTTCAGTCGAGGCGAGAGAAAGGTAGAATTCAGTGTCTTTTGTTGAACATTTCAGCACTTTAGCAATGACTAACAGACGACGTCACGAGCGGGATCTACGGGTGTATCCAAGTAATCTGAAGAAAAAAAAAAAGGAGACAAATCATCACAAAATGTATGGAGCGTATTAGATATTCATTTTGCCATTAAGTGATGTTTGATGTATCATAAATCAACACAGGTCAACATACATCGGCATTGTACATAGTTCCTTTATTTTTAGTATCTACTTAACACGTTCTATGTGAAAACTACGTTCCTCTATAATATGTCATATCCTGACGTTATTGTACGTGTAATGTTCAAATAGTGTATCGACTCATCCGCTCATAATTTACCGTCCATGTCCAGACTCGATACTGCGCAGATATTTTTCAGTCATACGTGATTCTTTTGTCGTCTTATCATCTCAGAGAATCCAACAGAATTTCAAAATGGGATGATGTCACAATGGAAGTGATGAGCGAGCAAAACGGGGCAACAATGGGTAACCACTTTGTCCCCGCCCTCTTACACCTTATACGCCAGCTGTGGCAGATTTGATATCCATGTAAAGAAAGAAGGGTTGTATTCGTTTTATTCACAATTGTTGTATTATACACGTGGGTGCGCGTGTGCGAGTCTCTCTCTCTCTCTCTCTTTGCTTATCCGTCTATCTTTCCCTTTCCCATCCTTAATCAAAATAGTGTGAATTCAACCTTATTTCATTCAAGTCATTGGGCCCTGTCCGAAAGAAAAACAAACAAAAAATGTTGGTATTCGGAGATACGAAGCGATCGCTTTGAGAAGTGCCGATAAGTGCCTGGCACAAGCCGGCATAATGTGCACGTTTTAATCCTATTAGTTTAATAGTGAAAAATACTTTCGGGATTAAACGCGAGAAGAATAACGCGTTTAAACCTATTAATAGCAGCTACAAAATAATGTCGAGGACACATTGTATACTTTCATAGTGTTTCAAAAGTGGCCTCTTCATCCATGCAAAAATCGCCTTGTATATACCAGTTCGTAATTCCACTCTGCGCATGAGCAGAAAAAGGTCATTTTGTACCAACAGGCATGTTGGTTTGTTAATTCAGTGAGATAAGCTTCTGTGATGTGATGATTATTCATGTGATCCTTATTTAAATAGTGCTTGCCTGCGCATCCACCTGACAGCAAACGTGGTATTTGGCAATATCAAAAGATAGGAGTTGTTGCTGCATTCAATACAAGACAATGAAATGAATGCCTGCTATAATGTCAACTGACAGACCATTCTGGTCACCTGGTCTAAACGCAAGTTCATTCTTTGTTTGATCACTGACGAATTCCATAGATTGCCAAATTGATGTATTATGCCACTTTGATAACGAGTGAAGTGCCTAATCAACTGAGGAAAAAGAAAGGTCATTTGTACCAATGTGTACATGAGCTAATTACGAACTGACTTATTGGCATTACGAACGTTTTAAATGATAGTAGCTGAATTGGAATGGGCTTAAGAACATCAATGTGTTCTACGTATAAAGGTTTGGTTTCCCCAAACTGTTGTACATAGACTAATGACAGATACACGCGGAGAAAAAATATTAGGCAAACGACACTGAAAAGAATCTCTTGCCGGAGAACAAACAGTCCCAGTACTGCAAAGCTGCCGATGTTTTGTGGAGCGCTCCCCAGGGAATCATGAGTATTGTGTATACGCATGTGACTGATTCCAGTCACACGGTTAAGTGGTTAAGTATTATTGAGGTTGCCAAATAGATAGATAAAAGGTAGATAGCTTTATAGATAGATAGATAGATAGATAGATAGATAGATAGATAGATAGATAGATAAATAGATAGAATGATGAATAAATAGATATAGAAAGATTTATTTAAATATACATGATTAAAAAAAAGAAGTAGGTGGAATTGCCGAGAATTTAGTAAGGGAAAGAGAGAGAGAGAGAGAGAGAGAGAGAGAGAGAGAGAGAGAGAAAGAGAAGAGAAAGATAGAGATAGAGGATGCGGGGGGAGGGGGGCTTGGTAGGATAGAGTAAGGAAGATACACCGTTTAGAAACTGTCAACGATGAATCGCAAAGGGGCCGTCACAGGCAGTATATCAAATGACAAATGGGTTCATATCACATTTTACTTGATACGTAGTGCGATTGATACGTGGCTTACGTGAATGTTCTTGTATTGACAGAGTTCATCTTGATCATATTGTATGATAAAAGTTTGTTGCCCCGTATTTTGTAATAACCTGTTGCCGTTTTCACTTTTGGATACCCGGATGTAACATATTTTAGTAACACAGCGGTAGATTTTTTTTTTTAACCGTTGCGACTTCATTGTCTTATTCACTATTGTCCTAATCAATCTGACATATATGATCATTTTCAAACTGAAGATGGCTTGAACAAAGCAAAGGATACGCTCATTTTCAACTGTAATAATGAAATACATTGTACAACACGAGTAAAGTGGGCTATAGTGTAACAACAATAAACATGCCACGGCGCCGAAATTTGATCCGTTCCCTCCGAGGTAGATTTCAGATTTTTACACAAAATAAATTTGACCTAACTCTCTTTACTCTTGAAAGCTTTACTGGATGAGATATGAATGTCAGTTTGAAGCAGTGTGGACATGAATGAGTCGACTATTAAAAGTAGATAAAGTGAATACTACATGTTGTTTTACTGAAGAGAGAGGACTTATTGAATTTGTTGTGGGATTTTCTATAGAACTCTTCCTGCTGAATGCGCTCCAAGTTTAAAGCGAGGTACCATAATTTATTGTAGTCATGCTGATTAATCTGCGGAAGTCAAGCTATATAAGAGTTTCTATAATCACCAATTCGGTAGCATCTGCCACTGATTAAATTGATTTTCCCGACCTTGATGATGGAGATGTCCTTGAACACAATGTCAACACAGCTCACGTTTGACTTTCTATCGATTGAGGATGCCTATTGAGTGATCGCCGTTGATGCAGACTTTGCGTGCATGACGTGTGCGACAGACTCTTTTTTTTTCCCACACAATTCCTGAGTTTAATTTCGCTGATGGTGGAACGTGGTGGTAGCCAAACTGGGCATCTGGGACGCACCATAATAGTACTAGCCTCAGCGTTTCAAAAGTTGAAGGCCAAGGAAAATAAACATACCTACCCACACTCACACGCATTACGCACACGCACATAATTTGATTACATTAATAAAATTCCATTCATGTTTCAAATAAACGAATTACTGTTGATTCCTGAAATGATGTCGTTAAAGGTCCTGTTTACCTTTTGGGAGCAGTGATCAAAAAGAAAAAATGTTCAAGATATCACATTTGATGCATATGTGTAGGTCTGTTGTATGACAAAACACCCTACCAAAAATTTTCACCATTATAAAGCCTAAAACACATTATGGGGAGATATCAGTATTTTTCCATTAAACCCTAACTGTAGGCGGTTTACTCTGGAAACATATCTATTATAACTATTGTTCACATTTCGTGTATTTCAAAATACTTCAAAAAACATTGTAAAGCACTAATGTTTGATTTTTGTTTCATCTGCAAACGGTATTATGCCTTTAAGTGTAATAGCAGAGATTTACTTCATGTTGATTTTCTAGTGGCACTGTTTGTGTGTGTTTGGATATTATGTGGGTATTTTCGTTTACTTTTTTTTTACATTCTCTTAAAAAAAATGTTTTCACTCTTGTGTAAGACTGTACATATGGGGGTGGGGTAAAGTGCAGTTTAGATAACGGGAAAAGGAAATCGGAAGACATCAACATCAAAGCGTGACCCACTGACTCCTTATTTTAGACACAAGTTGAAGTTGCCTTGTGCTACTTTGATCACATGCTTTTGGCATTTTTACAACTTCTGGTTCCTGCTGTATTATGGACATTCCAGTCCGGATTTTCCGAGTGCTGGTTGTTACTCGGCAGCATCTAAGCAACTAAGCATCTTTAATACAACGTTTCTATCTTTGTATCGTTTTAGAATGATTCGATTGGTAAAATGGAACATAATGGGGTCATTCTGTTTGTTTTTTATTCTCATTCTGCATAACAGGCAATCTTAAAATCGACCAAGCGAGACTGAACAAGGAGGGCAGTCAACATTGCCAGATTGTTGGCCGCTGAGTTAAGTCAATCCACGCGCGTAGAGGGTCAACATTGCAGCGGACTTCGGTCCCCAGAATTCTGCGATAGTTCTTGTTGCGACCACGTCGACCATGTCTTCGGGGAGAAAACCTGGCTTACGGCCTTCTGCCATCCTTCTGGCATGTATTGCGGTAATAGCAGTTTCCATGGTGAGTACAGACTAAAAAAAAAAATGTAAACCCAATGGCCCGAGTTTGCGAAGATGGTTTGAAACCTGCTTTAAATCTACACCATGGTACAATTTAAGCCCAGGCGTACCTTTGACATGCGCGTATCAATGCTCGTTTGCTACTGGACGCCTGTTGGCGTTTACGCAATTACGCAGACGAAATTTGCATAATCCATGGTTTAAATCAAGTACCACCTTCATGAATTCGGGCAAATCATCTGATTTAAAAGCAGGGTCCCGAAAAGTTGTTAGCAGTGCCAATTTGGTTGATATCGAGGGGTAAAATCTCCTTTCTGATGAGACTCACAAAAGCGATTTTACCCTCTATATCAACCAAATTGGCACTGCTAACAACTTTTCGGGACCCTGCCTTAGACGATTAGAATGATTAGCTATCCTTATCGTGATCCACCCTACAAATTCGTGTCCTGCATGATGGCAGAATATGAGCGGAATCGTTACTATAATTTGAGTGATCCGTCACGTAATAATAGTAAATTTTAAAGCACTTGTAACGTGTTGCCCATTTTTGCAATGACAAAATTATTGCAGCAAAGCCGTGCTTCTGTAAAAGAAAATACAAACAATCAACATTGACTGGACTTTCCTATCCTATCTGCAAGATGTCTATATGGTGGTAAAGTACCATGACCTGATCTCACTGAAAGTGCAACTTGACATCATGTTTAAGTTGAAGATGAAGTTCATTCGGAACGACGGACTGGTATAAGCTCCTCAAATACAAAAAAATGGTGGTACCATGCTTTGATCTTTGCTGAAAGTGCAACTCGACACCGCGTTCATGTTGAAGATGAAGTACAGATAGAACAACGGAGTGGTGGGAAAATCTTCAAATACTTAAAAAAGGGAGAGATTATGATATGCTGTTTATCTATAGTTTCACGTAGGGTCTTTTAAGATCAGTATCGAATAATAATCTCGTCTTCCTGAGTTGATTCTGAAGTGCATGGCATAACCAGCAAACTTGATAAGCACCACCAGCCATTGGTTATATCAAAATGTCTCCCTCACTCTTTCTCTATCTCTCAGTCGCTATTCAATTCAATTCATTTCAATTCAATTCGATTTTATTGTCCGTTTCTGGAAATTTGTTTTGTTTGCATGCATACCCGTTACATCGATACATTATATACAAAGCACACGTATCACATAGATACATAGACATAATAGACATACAGTAGATATACAGCAATACAATATCACTGTCATTATCAAAAATACATAACATTAAAGAAGTATCAATTTGTATGAGTCAACATTGTATTAGATGCTATTGTTATTTCGTTTGTCAAGTTGTTTCACGATCTGTCTCTATACGTATTTGGGTCTTCCTATTTTACTCTCCAGTCTGCGTTGACAGGCATATTGGTTTTTAACAAATACGTGTGTATAAGATGATACTGTATGCATGTATAGTGTATTATGTACGTTTGTATGTAAGTGTGTGTGTGTGTGTGTGTGTGTGTGTGTGTGTGTGTGTGTGTGTGTGTGTGTGTGTGTGTTACATGACAATACAATACAATACAATACAATCGGATCATTTATATAGCGCTCTTACATAGTCAATGACTGGTTTCCCCCAGCACTTTACAACAAAATTCAGTCACTGATTAGCATTAAAAAGGAAAGTCTTAAGATTCTTCTTGAAGACACCAAGGGATGATCAAGGGATGGGGAAATGTGGACGAACCGTGGTAGATCGCTCCACAATCGCGGTGCAGCCGTCACAAAAGCACTAATTGTCCCATGCTGGTTGTTGGTTTTGGGTACATGGAGTAAGATGCTATCTACACCTGAACGTAGTCCAGGTCGAGCAGAATAGTATGGGATGATAAGAGATCTAAGATATTAAAGTAGGAGCTTTCCCTTAAAGACACTTGTACTCAATTGTGAAGATCTTGAAAGCAATGTGCTGCGCGACTGATAACCAATGTAGCTGCTTCAGCAAGGGGGTGACAGGCGGAATCATGATCACGCCTACGGCACATGATGATAAGTTTTGCCTCATGATTCTGTAACCTCTGAAAGCGCTGGACCTGCTGAGAATTGATGCCATAAAGCAGCGAGTTGGCATAATCCAGTCTGAATGCAAAAATGGCTTTGACGGCATCCTCACATGCTTTCCTGTCAATAAGAATGGGGTTTGACAGATGGTAATGTAGTCCGCGACAGAGATCCGAAACATGCTTGTCCATCTTTTGATAAGTGCAGAGTCAAACTGCACACCTAGACTCATTGCCAACAACAACAAAAATGAAAAAGGACCTGTCTAGAAATGTATAATGATATCCTCTAGCAGGATTTCGATTCATATCACGAACAATGTTTGCCCGCTGGTTAAATCGGTCAAAAGAATTATTCAAAGGAATTCAGTCAAAGCAATTATCATCTACACTATGTCCTCAGAGCGCCGTTTCCCTTGTGGTTGATTGCGTTAAACTTTCATCAGCCGCATTGGCGATTCATTATTGTATTACCATGGAAATGTCTTCTCTGAAAGCCTGTTGCCAGTTTCCCTCCTTATTCCACAAGGACATATTGAAATGGAAGTGGACCAGACTTTCGTCATGGAACTGTGAAGAAAGAAGCGACCGATTTTTATTTGCAATTTCCGATTGAAATTCGAGAGACGAAGAAGCGACACGTTTTTGGCCTTGAGGTATCATTTACGTTACAAATCATGTCTCCCACAGCGTTGGATCCTCTGTAGATGGCGAATTGACAACACATTTCTCCGAATTTAGACGGAAATCCGCACGTAAATGATGTTTATAGCGCCTTTGGCTACGGTGAGCGCCCTGCGAGATGAGTTTCTCCGGGTCCGCTTCGGCAGGGGACGAGAAGATGCGCTCGGTGATAGATCGTTTAGGCCAACAAGCAGCGGGCTCGTCTTACCTGAAGAGATGATAGTGTGTTTTGTTGATATGTTTTCGTGTTTCCTTTCTGCTTAAAAAAAAAAATCTTTTTAAGTGTGTGTGTGCTTTAGCATCTGGAGTCTTTGTTGTTTTTATCATACACGAGTGATCGGATTTCTCGCTCATCTATTGCTCGTGATTTGCTTGGTCTTGTCGACATCTTTTTACTTCGATGCTTGGAAATGTATTTTGATGATAGACAGTGCAGCGTTTAGAGTTCTTGACACGTATTCTATCTGGAGTAGAGTCATCGGTCCTTCAAGGTGTTTGCTTTCATCCCTGGGCACGAAATGCAATCCCGGATCAGAATGTCATCGATATCAGTCACGTGTGTTACACGATCAGGAGCGAAATGGTGCTTGACGTGGCGACATTTTGGTGAGATGCGAGACGCGAGTGTGAAAGACATAATAATATAATGGAGATTGCATGCATTCCCTGCTTATTATGAAACTTGTTAGAAGAAAGTTGCAATCAATTGTAAATCCTCTAAATCAATCGCAAATCCTGCGATTACTAATGTATTTGCAAATTTGCAATCAATTGTTACCCTGCACCTCAAAACAAACAAAAAGTCGCAACACATGAATTTTTAGTTAAGACCATATTCTAAAAGAGCAGACTTTAAGCTTTAAAACGGTGTATAACTCAAATCAAATGGAATCTCCTAACCTATCTAAACATTGGAAAGAAAGCACAAACTCAGGAAAAGTGTGAACTGAGAAAAGAGGCTCTGAAGTACAGTGTCTATTCAAGCGCTTAATCTTTACCAAACCGTGCTGGCTGTGCGATGAATGGTACAAAAAACAGGAAGTAAACCACCAGAGTAACAACAATGAAGGGATTATTAAATTAAACTGAAATTAGATATGCCTCATTAACACATTCTGTCCATAATCAATGCCAACTTTTAAAGCAGTAGCACTATCCTGTCAAAAGTTATTAGAGTTGAAAGTGAAGAGTGCGGAAAAGGTTTTTTCAGGAATGAAAAAAGGATTCTAAAGACACACCTAATCACACTAATCTACCAAAAATGTTCGAGATAAACTGCTAAAAAACACACTTTCCTGTCCGTTTCATGATACCAAATTTTAGCATAATGTAAAAGAAGACCCGCTCTTTCAGAAAATATGAAAAAATCAAGGTCGGCTAGGTTGACCCATTTCACTTATTTTCAGTCCTCACACAAAATCAGTGTGTGCGACTTTATGTTCGTTTTGAGGTGCACGGTCACAATTGCAAGTTACAATCGTTCCTGTTTTTGCAAGAAAGATGCGATTGATTGCAAATCGATTGCAATTCGCAATTTATTGCAAGCCCCCTTCTAGCAATGAAAACTTGCAATTGATCTATCAATCGCAAAGTTGCAATTATTTTCGATTAATTGCAAATCGACTTTCTATCAACGCCCCCCTAGACACGTATTCAGTTTTATTCTGTTTTACGGTTGTATTATAATTCTATGATGTGTGTGGGTGAATGTGTGTGTGCATGTGTGTGCGTGGAGGAGGTGGCGAATATTGCAAAATCGCATGTTTCGTCGCCGTTCGTTCTTTGGTTGCTATGAAATGTTGCTAGAATGAAAAGACGACATCGGTGGATTAAGTCGTTAAATATGGGTGTGCTAATAACAAGAAACGGAACAAACAAGATTTAAATAGAAGAAGAGCTTATCATACAACCTATACCCGGCCTGGGCCCTGCTTCATAAAGCTGTTCGTAAGGTTACGAACAACTTTCGAGCGACTGGTGATCAGTTCTGTTGTGCTATACCTATCAGAATTTCAATAATTCAGCACAAGAACTGATTACCAGTCGCTCGTAAGTTGTTCGTAACTGTACGAACAGCTTTATGAAACAGGGCCCTGGTTCATATCTTCATACGGCGTTGTAGTATTTAGTAGCCTTTTACGGGTGTAAGGACATGAAGGAAGAGCTCTATTCCTGTATTTTTCCGTTTTTGCAGCAGACTTCTGAGTAGGCTTGGAAGTTAACGCCAAGATGGCAATTCGAGTAGAAGGAAGCAAATGGTGAAGGGATGTCTGTGTTTGCGTCAATCCTCCACCAACTTTGATTGTCAGGCTTTCACGTCTGCCATACATCTAGGGATACGAGACACATAGTTTCCATAGTATGTGTGCAATTACCATACAGCGGCCCGAGCATGAGTCGGCAAGCCCTTCGTTGGGTCTGTTCAATATGACCTTCAAAATAAGCCAATGGTGCAAGGGTGTATACCTGTATTGTAAGGGTTTTAGCTATTAAAAGTGTTTATTGTTAACACTTTCAGTCGTCGTTCCCATCTTCTTCCTGTCTTTGTTTCTATCCCAGCACATGGTCAATGGTCAGACGGTTGCCATGGACGACATGATGACGGCCGAAGAGGGTCAGGGTGGGGACTACGCCCTCCTTCCGGACATCTCCGGAGACCAAAAGTTCCCCGAGGAGCGGGAAGCTCACATTCAAAAGTTGCTGGAATGCAACATGCGGATAATGACCGAGCCTTACCCGAACGACGGCGGTAAGATTACAGTCAGTATTGATCATAACTATCAACAGTACTGTAACCCGGGAACCGCACAATGAGATAATTTTCCAGTCCACAAGGTATAAAGAAGAAAAATATGCTACTAAATAACAGAAGAACAAATAAAAGGTATTTATTAGAATTCATTATTCATTAAAATTCTTTAAATTCACCAATCGATGTAAGGCAATCTGTTCATCAGATAAAAGTAAAATCAGAATAAGGTTCCCTGGTAGGGGGTGTACCTGGCGTTTGTGGAAGTCTTGTGTGGCATTATTGAAGTCGAAAAGGTTTATTGACTTAAGATTATTACTTTTTTTATGAAAACCATGCGAAATCATGTAAAACAAAATGTATGTGATGTGCTGCTGGAAGGTCGTGTTATATACATATATATATATATATATATATATATATATATATATATATATATATATTTCATTTCATTTCATTTCATTTCATTCATTTATTTATGCACGGCACATACTTCAGCCCGTAGGCTGTTCTTCCGCAGGTCCGTGCGGATAAAAAATACAACATAGATATACATTTTATACAGAAATGATCAAAGAAACCAAACAAACAAAAACAAAACTCATACTTAAAAACCGAAAAAAACATATAGAAAAAAAAAACACAATAACATGTTGATGAAACTGCGGCACACATTTCGACAGAAACAAACATGATCAATCAAAGATAACCATGTACAATTATACAAATGATCGCCGTAGTTTAAAATGAAAGAGACTAAAAAATTGAGAGTTCAGGAGAGAGAGAGAATGAGGGAGACAGACAGAAAGAGAAACAGAGAGAGAGAGAGAGAGGGAGAGAGAGAGAGGAGAGATAGGGAGAGAGAAGCACATACAAAGGGGGAAACTGAAAAAGTTGTCAACAGTTTCGGTCAAGTGCGATTTTAAAGCTTACAAACGTTGGTTTTTGTTTCAATTCCAATGGTAACTTATTCCAATGCATTGATCCAGAATATGTCAAACTTTTATGTTTGAAACAAGTCTTAATCAAAGGTAACACAAAATTTAACGATGAATTCCTTACGTTATAGCTGAAAACTTTAAGTTGAATTATATCAAGCAAATATTTCGGACAAAACTTGTGTGCAATTTTATACATAATTTGTAGAGTATGTTTATGTCGCCTCTTATCCAGTTTATCGATGGGGAGTGCTGTGTATAATAAATCAGTGGGGAACCTAGCTTGTACGTTCAGTACTGCACGCAGTGATCTATTTTGAAGAATTTGGAGTCTTTGAATATGAGATTTCTTTATATTCCTCCACACAACATCACAGTAATCTAATTTACTTTGAATAATTGATTTATAAAACAAAAGGGCTATATCATCAGAAATAAAAGATATATATATATATATATATATATATATATATATGTGACCCTGCACCTCAAAACAAACAAAAAGTCGCCAGACATGAATTTTTAGTTAAGACTATATTCTGAAAGAGCAGACTTTAAGCTTTAAAATGATGTAAAACTCAAATCAAATGGACCCTTCTAACCTATCTAAATATTGGAAAGAAAGCACAAACTCAGGAAAAGTGTGAACTGAGAAAAGAGGCTCTGAAGTACAGTGTCTATTCAAGCGCTTAATCTTTACCAAACCGTGCTGGCTGTGCCATGAATGGGGCAAAAACAGGAAGTAAACCACCAGAGTAACAACAATGAAGGGATTATTAGATTAAATTGAAATTAAGCATGCCTCATTAACACATTCTGTCCATAATCAATGCCAACTTTCAAAGCAGTAGCACTATCCTTTCAAAAGTTATTAGAGTTGAAAGTGAAGAGTGTGGACAAGGTTTTTCAGAAATGAAAAAGGAATTCTAAAGACACACCTAATCACACTATTCTACCAAAAATGTTCGAGATAGTCTGCTAAAAAAGGCACTTTCCTGGCCGTTTTATGATACCAAATTTTAGCATAATGTAAAAGAAGACCCGCTCTTTCAGAAAATATAAAAAAGTCAAGTTCGGCTAGGTTGATCCATTTCACTTATTTTCAGTCCTCACGCAAAATCAGTGTGTGCGACTTTATGTTCGTTTTGAGGTGCACGGTCACATATGTGTGTGTGTGTGTGTGTGTGTGTGTGTGTGTGTATGTGTATATATATATATATATATATATATATATATATATATATATATATATACAGTGCGTATAAAAAAAAACGCAACAAGATTTGATTTCAAATTTGTGAAGATTGTGTTAACTTTACACCAAAGTGAGTAGCAACATCTTTAAACCACATATCTCCTCTTTCCAATGATATCTTATTTATCCATACACGGTTATGGATGGCTGAGTAATCATTCTCTTTGGACAATGGGTCAAATTGGACTTGGGACCAAGTTTAGACACTGCAAGAATCAATGCACCTTATTAGAAATTGACTTTACAAATGGAGCAATGAAATTAATAATCGCAACTTAAGATTGTCTTCTTTTTTATCTCTTTTTAACATTACATCCCATGCCCCTCATTATGGCCACCATTCATTTCCACACAGAGATTAGCTCTTTTCTCCATCTCACACCCAGCCCTGGGAATCATTGAGGCTTGGAGGCGTAGAGCTTCAAACTCATCAGTGATTCTTTGTCTCAGAGTTGCAATGCCAGGTGGAGGGCTAATGAACACTTTGCTCTGGTTGAGATAACCCCATCGAAAAAAGTCACGACAAGTCAGATCCGGAGATCGTGGTGGCCACTCCACAACATGATACAAGGCAATCACCCGATTTCCAAATACCTCAGCCAATCTGTGGGCTGGTGCGCCATCCTGTGCCCACCATAGGCGTCTCAACGCACCCCTTTGTTGCACAGGAAAATTTTCCATAAATTCAGGAATCACATGTTCATTTAAAATTATTGTACAAGTAAGTATCCATTTCCGTTCATGTTGTTTCTAAAGAAGAAGGGCCCTAGGAGCAAACTGTTTCCACAAAGTCCAGCCCAGACATTCAGCTTTCCAAAAAAAGAAGAAGAAGAAAAAAAAAAGAGAATTGAAAAGGATTTATGCTGGTCTTACTTACTGAAACTTGGTCCAAAGTCCAATTTGACCCATTGTCCAAAAAGAATGATTACTCAGCCATCCATGACCGTGTAAGAATGAATAAGATATCATTAGAAAGAGGAGATATTTGGCTTTAAGATGTTGCTACTCACTTTAGTGTAAATTTAACAGAATCTTCACAAATTTGAAATTAAATCTTGTTGCGTTTTTTTTTTTTGATACGCACTGTATTTTATTATGTTCTATTTTTTGAGGGGGTGGGAGGGAGGGTGGGCAAGAACTGTAACATTGTAAGCCTTGCAGACTGTACATCCCCGACTAAATGTCAAAGTCACATTAATGCGTAGCCATACATCCCAAACATATGTCCCGTTGGTACTTTAGTTTCCCCGCCATACATAGTATGCCTACTGAGGGGAAGAGTACAGACGAGAATTATTGTTAAGGCTGCTATAATAGACTAGCAAGCATTGGTATTCAGTGCTGACTTTTCGCTTTGACCTTTGCTTTGAGCGTGACATTTTATGGTCTGAAATTTAAGAGTCCCAGGGAGCTCATCCCAATCTAAATTAAATGCGAATTGTTTTGATGTCAGTCATGTTGTATTCTTAAAATTACCGTGAACCATCAGTAATGCAATGTAGATTTCTTCTTTTAAAGGGATAGTACAGTATTGGTGGAGATGAGAATTGGGCTTTTAAGTTTTTGTAAGATAACAACAAAACACGTATGAAATAGTACAGAGCATACCCTTTTAAGAGGAATTCAAAGTTTACTTGATGAAAATCGGGTTATGAATGACTGAAACACCAAAAAAAAAAAAAAAAAAAAAAAAAAAAACCAGAGTAAAACAAAGCAATCGTGATAATAGTGTGGGTCCCATGCTTTATTAGAATCGCTCTGTTTTGGATATCTCAGCCATTTCAAAACCAATTTTCATCAAATAAACGTTGAATTCCTCATGGAATCACATGCTCTTTCATATTTCATAAGAGGTTTCTCATTATCTCACCAAAAATGTTAGAAACCTGTAATTAGGTCTCAACCAAAACTATACGATCCCTTTAAACGGAGATGATGTTGTATTTATTCTAATCGAAATATTCTTATTCCCTTTTCTGTCCTACCACCTGCTTTTTCAAGTCCTCCTCTCTCTCTCTTATTTTTGTTTCTATCTTCCTCCCCTGCGTCATTGTTTCCAAATCTTTCGATTTCGACTTTCTCCGAGTTTACAAAGAAAAGTATGAATTTGTCTTAAGATATCAGTAAAATTGGGACATCTAAGTACAATGGGATATAGCATTCACCATGACTATCACCTTAAACAATTCTGTGCTCATACGCACGTACAGGTTAAAGCTCTGCACCCATAATTACTTTATGAAATTAATTATGAGTAATGAGTATCATTCAGAAATATGCAAAGAAAAACAAAACAAAAGAAAAAAGACTTACTTGAATTACTTTCATGTCCTATTCAAATGTTGACTGCAAGTCTAGTTTTCCTGCAACTCAGTAATCAAATATTTTATCAGTCCTACTCTGTTACGATATCCCGGATAAAAGGAAAGGAGAAAATCTGCGCATGTGGCGAGCGGACCTACGACCATTCCAGGACACCCTCATATTGTCAAATCCTCCCGCAAAAAAAAAAAAAAAGGAGCCAATCCATTGCTTGGATTTTCTGCTGCCTGAATGCATTTTTTTTCTCTTTCTTTTTAATATGTACAAGTTACTTTGCTTAATTTCACATGTTCGTCGTGTGAAGGATATTGCTACTGAATGATGTATTGCTGTATATATATATATTTTTTTTTTTGTATTCAAGTAGATACTTGCACTGATCAATTTAGGCGCGAGGGTGAAACCTCTGTATAATATTATCTTCTTGTAATAGCCATGTTCGCTAACCAAGCGTAAAAGATAGCAAACGCAAAAGAGAGAGAGAGAAAAAAAAATAATGCATTAGTTAGAAAGATTGAATTTTTACTATCTTACTTGCGGGAGTCGTTTCCGTCCCTGACATGGCGAGACCCCGTAACGAGCATACGTGCATGCTTTATCAAATATACCACATTATCAAGTGATAGATTGTATGATACATACTTGGACGACGTGGCAAGGATGATATTAATAAGGGCCATTACTTAAAACTAAATTGAATTAGCGACCGTCTCAATCAGGGTGTTTGGCTCGGGACTTTACAGGGATAATTTATTCAGAAGTTGAGAAAGTACACACTCCCCTCTATGTCATGTATGTTGCGTATAATAGTCACGCTAATTTCGATATGGCACCACGAATAATGTTGTCTTTGATAGCTGTCGATCGTTGTATTTCCAGGGACATCATGCGCTGAATGATTTTATGTGATTGACTATGTTTTGTTCCTGACTGAAAATACCTTCACAGGGTTGTATTGCAATCTGACCTTTGACCTGTGGGACTGCTGGAACTACACTCGGGCAGGAGAGGTCGCTGTTCAACCTTGTCCATGGTGGATTGTGTCGTCGAACCCTGAAAGTGAGTAGACTGATTTTGCTTGTTTGTTTTCTTGTTCCCTCTATACCTCGCTTTGTTTCGCAAGTCTCAATGAGCACAAGCGAATACTACCACTCCGTAATAATAATAATAATAATAAGGTCTTATTTACCCAGGGTAGCCTCTTCAGTGTTGCCACTGCTCTACCAGAGGGCCCTGCTATTTATTATTACCCTAGCGTTGCCAGGTACCCATTTGTACACCTGGGTCGAGAGGGACATTGTGGGTAAAAACATCTTGTCCAAGGATGTAAGCACTGGGCGGGATTCGAACTCGCGGTCCTCCGTTCGGGAGTCGGGAGTCTTATCCACTATGCCACAGCGCCCTCCCCTCCGTGAGAAGGTAACGAATCGAGTCGTGTCGAGTTGCTCCTCTTTTTCTTTCCCCTTTAACCCGCTAGTGAGTCAAGCACCATCTCTCACTTACGCACGTACGCACACACATACGCACACGCACGCACACAAACACACACACACCCTCACACACACACCCTCACACACACAGTCCACACACACAAATATAATACACTCTACCGTTTCCTTTTTTTTAACACATCCACACGCCTTTACCTTTTATCCGCATTGTTTCACACAGATAACACCGTATTAACATAATGTACTCGTTAATCACCACGTTTGTAAGGATTATAATTATCGCCGCAGAGAAAGTAATTTCGTCTCCTATTGGCCTGTCTTTTTATTGTTATGAGATAAACCCAAGCAGAGAAATTCCGACAATATTAACAGAACACTGACCTGAGATTGAAGAAACGCTCTTAGATGGCATGGTGATCGCTGCCATCTTCATGACGAAGATCGACAATGTAAAGCTTGTTAACTGTCAGTCGATATTAGATGTCGTACTTGCACGCAAATTTCCGCGACTAGTTAGCAAACAAACTTTCTCTTTGAAGAATTCGTAGCTACATTGTAGTTGGCGGACTAACCGAGATTGCCATTATTTCGACCTTTTCACCGCACGAATCGGCTTTACGAGGATGTTCGGAACATGGCAATAATGCGTTCAACCAATTTATTAGATCCAGTGCCGCATATACGGCACGGCATGGGTCCACACAACAGTGCCCTCTTGAATCTCGCTTCTATGTAGCTTTAAAAGTCCGCCATGAAAGGAGAAACTTACCCGTATCATCCAGTGGTAATGTGATGTTGTACGTCGGTCCTGAGATATTGAATCCCTTTAAAATCTACATACAGATCGTTCATGACACACCCGATTCTCGTAGTTAATTAATTTCTCCTCGTTATAAATGCTGTAATTGTAATGCGTCAGCATGAGTAAATTTGCTACATCTTACATGCTCCCCCCCCCCCCCCCCCCCCGCCCACGTCATGTTGAGCTCCCTCGTTGTAAACGGAACCCAACAGTCTTTGAATGGGTAGTTCTATAACAGGTCTAGCCATTCAACCACTGTTTGGGTTCCGTTTACAACGAGGGAACTTAAAACATTGTTATGTTGATATTAGTCTTGGCCATTTCGTTCCACAACCATGCAATTAATAGACGCGTTTAACTGCTTCTTCCTGTTCCCTACATGACAGAAAATGCAACGAAGAAGTGCAATGAAGACGGAACGTGGTTTGTCAGCCCCATCTCCAACCAAACGTGGACAAATTACTCCGCCTGCTATACACCGCCAAGAAGGGTAAGGGTCTGAGCGATTTGCTTGTTTTACCTCCATAGCATGTTGTGCGTACATTTGCATGATCTAGTATCCACTGGTGTTACTGGACACTATGAATGCTGCTTTGTTATTACTTAAGTTCTCCAAATTCCTTGACTTACACTGATTTTTGGGAGTGGTTTACATGACTGGCAAGGTACGTATTGATTGTTTGTTTTTTTTCTTTCCATTGAGCGATCACAATTATTATCATCATCATCATTAACACCCTGTACGGGTCACCTCCTTTAGAATTCGGGCAATCAAACAATCAAAGAAACGCGGAGTAGCGAACACAGCAGTGATGAACGTTTCCATGGCAACGCAAGTAATTTCTTGATTAAAGATGGATAATTATGTTCAAATGAAAGACTTTGATAGGAAATAAAGAATGTGCATTTTTCCTCGCCAAACTTAAAACGTTATTCATATTTTGCCTTCCCTTATTTCCCCCTAAACGACATTTCGTTTCTGTCATTTCTCATAATCCATCTTTTTCTCTGCTCTATCTTTCTGCCTGCGTGTTTTTCCGATTATTTGTGTTTTTCTTCCACAGAGTCAAGTCCTCATAGTGTTCTACGTTGGCTACGGATCATCGATCATTGCTTTGAGTATTGCCCTCTTTATATTCTTCTACTTCAGGTAAGTATGTTTCTACTTCTATATTTTTTTGAATAACAATATTGCCCTCTGGATAAATACTAGGTGTTTCTTATACCACTCAAACGAAATTTACGTATAAGGTTTCGATTCTCAAAGGGAAGATAAGTGTATGGAAAGTCTTTCTATTTTGAGAGATCAAGTCGACTGTTGTAGAACATTATTGAAATAGTAAAGAATGGTCACTTGTCCTTTTTCGAGATATTTTCATTGTATTTAACTTCAGTATTTTTATTCCAAACGTCGTTTTATCTTAATTAGCTTAACATAATAATAAAGTTCACTATCTGCCGCTCTTACAACATAAGGACACGAGGACAGCCAAATAGCTTGATAACAATTATTTTCTCCCCAGCATGTCAAGAACAATAATTGAGTATATGAATATAAGAACGACCCAAGTCCATGGAAGATCATTTCGAGTAAACTAAAAAAAACTTCATATCTTTTTTATTTGTCCAATAATAATTATTCTATTTAACTGTGATGGGAAGGCTACATTGTATATTCAAATTAGAACATGTATTATTGTGACAATTAACATTTACATTAATTGTGGAGAGGCCATTTTGTGTGGTGGACTTGGGTCGTTCTTTGATTCATATGGACTTGGGTCGTTCTTTGATTCATATACATGATATTCTGCTATAGAGATGGGAGAAGGATGAGAGAGGGCGCTATTATATGAATGTAAGAATGACCCAAGTCCTTCATTCTTACATTAATATAAGATTTAACTCATTCATTTCAGGCACTTCCGGGGGTAATTAGGATTTATCATTTACACACAAGATGAGTCCATGCATAAGCTACAATTTCCCATGTCAAACTAAATTTGGCCAAAAATTGGACTTGGGTCGTTCTTATATTCATATACTCTTATAACATTCCTTAATAGATATACTCATGATGTCATGGTCTTATTTTGTGCTCCTCAGTTTATACATATCATGTAGATCATCTGTAGATAGATAGATAAATATATTTCAAGAGGGCCCTGTTGTTATCTTCGCCTGAATAGTGAGGTGATCATGATTATTATTTTTACTTATTTTTTATTTCTTTTTCTAATGTATCACAATTGGTGAATATTTATTTTACTGCAGCCTAATAATAAACGAAATAAAATATTTTAATTAAGTTTGTTAGTCAGAAACTCACTTAGCATTCGTCAGTTGTTGCTAAGTATGACAAGCCTTCGGCAATTTTATGTGGTTGTTAATGTGATCAAAGCATGCAAGTTATTTGAATAATTGTAATGTGTTAACACGTTTTCAACAGACTAACACCTTCTTCATATCACACCTCGGTGATCCTACAAAATTGATTGGTGATTTTCAATTCAGATGCAATGTTTTCTATCATTTCATTTGTTTTCTTCTTTTAGGAGTCTAAGCTGTCCACGCGTGACGATCCACAAGAATCTATTCTTCTCCTTTATTTTGGACGCCCTTTTCCAGATCACATTTTTTGTTTTTGTGGTCGGTAACCAAACCGTCATTCGCCAGGACGGGGTATGTTGACCTTCGCTATTGTACACTGCTGAATAATTTTGGCACTTTTTAAACACTTGCTTCCCGATGTGTTTTTTTGTTTGTTTGTTTGTTTGGTTGGTTGTTTCATTTATTTTTTGTCTTTTTTGCTTTGTAATTTCATGAACACCAAGTTACATTTCTAGAGTGCGTGTGAAAAAAAAAAAACTACATTGTACGTGCAGACTAGGACAAATTATGATTAAACAAACACATGGTGCCAACGCTAAAATTAAATGCGACGGATAGAGACTGAAATTACCACTGCTTGCATTGCACATTACATGACTTAAAACGTATAGCGTTTGAGATATTTTCATCATATTCTCATCAGTTGTTTAATTTGCGTATATTTACAAGGCATGGTTTATAGGTTTAATGAATTAAAGCAGAAGAACTATCGTGTCAATTTCATAGAATGGACCACGCCTATTTCTCAGATAATCTTGTGGCGGGTCACATACAATTTCTAAATGACCATGCGTTTTGCAATGTGTGATGTTCAGAAATCTTGGCCACATAAGAGAAACAGCCATATCTATGCACTCAAAACGATAAGAGAAAAAAAATATGAGCAGAAAAAGAAGAAAGTACATGCAAGTGAAGTATCATTTTCTGACGGCAAATCTGTCTGAAAGCGTTTTGTGTCGAGTGCTTATGAAATTGACAGGCGGTTCGATGGTCGACACCCTTATGTCATGTAAATTTATTTAAAGGGAATGTTAAATTCCCCAAATATACATGTTAAGTGAATGTAAAAATACAATTAGAACATACCAGCGAGGCTTGAGGAAAATTGAACAATCCATTCAAAAGTTATGAATATTTAAAGTTTAAGTGCCGCCATCGCTAGATGAGAAGGCTGCAGGAGTCACCTGGCACTATGCCTGGGAGTTCGTGACGTCATGGCAGACGCCGCTACGACATAAAGGAAGTGATGCATGTATCAAGAATTATCTTTAACATAAATATAATTCTGCAAATGAGTTTTAATAATGAAAAGGCATTTTAATTAATCCTTTCAACAACAACAACAACAACAAGTTCAAGTTCATATTTGTGGTAACAACAACAACAAAGGATGCGGGATAACATTACGCTTAAAAAAAATGTCAGTATGGTTATTTCCTCGATATCGTTTTCTGCAGTAACGTAACAACAGCAATGGCAGTCAAAACTTTCGAACGAATTGTACGAATTTTCTCAAATTCACTGATTTGTGCCACAAAATATTACTGTATCCACTCAATCCACATGTATATATTTTGGGGAAACTTCCCCCAAAATGTAATAACCAAACCATGATCTGTGATTCTTGACTTGCAATGCCGCTTTGCAGACATCGTACTGACCACTTTCATCACCCCCGCATTCTATATTTTCTCCCTCTCTCACGCGCGGTGCAGGTGTATTGCCGGGTACACAATATCATGAAGCATTATTTCACCGTCTGTAATTACTTCTGGATGCTGAGCGAGGGACTCTATCTCCATACCGTCATCGTCGTGGCTGTGTTCTCGGAAAATCACGTGCTCCTACCGTATTACATCATAGGATGGGGTAGGAGTCCGTTTTAGTGCTGTACACTTAATTTTATTTCATAACACTGAATATATGTTGCCGAAGGCGCATAAGAGTATGATAATCATTGCAATGATTTTGATTGGTAAACACCGATTATTCCAGATTATTTGTAAGGGTAATAACATGACGTTTCTGTAGACAACGATTTTTAGCAATAATTGATAATGATAGTAACCATGATCCGAAGTATTTGCCAGAATGTGTCTTTTTTAAATTTCTTCTCTCTATACCTTCTTTCAACATCTCTCTCCATCTCTTTCTCTCCTTCGAAATTGCAGTTATACCTGTTATCCCCGCTGCTCTTTTTGGGACCTTCTTGGCGTTGAAACCTCCTGGCCCGTAAGTGCACAAGCCATTTCTCGTTTTTCCCATTACATCCTCCCCCTATCGATCCGTATGAAGGTCCACTATTCGATTCCTACAGTAGTTTACTCAGAGAATGACATTATCTATTATCATGTCTTTATGCTCCCACCTCCCACCCAAACGGTACAGAGGTTTGTTTGTTTGTTTGTTTGTTTGTTTGTTTGTTTGTTTGTTTCATTCGGTTTCCTTGTTGGTCTGCCCTCCTGTCCCACCCGGCCGTCTCAAACAGTCCCAGATCTCGTTTTGATCATTTAAAGGGAACAGTTTAAAGGGGCATTCCAGAGTACTCGTACATAGTCCTATATCTAGCATCATGCAGTACTTGAATAACGCGTGCCTTGTATAGATTTGTGGAATTTACTGTGGACCGACAGCAGATAAACCAAAAAAAAAAAAAAACAGACCAGATCGACAGTTGAGTAGCTCTATCATCTTTGTACATTAATTTTTGTTTTCCGTTTACCGTGAGAATTATAGGATGTGAAACAACTATGTTCTTTTTATACATTATGTCTTTCCATGGGGGAAGGATTCGCCTATGATTCGTCTATATACTAAACACAAAGACAGAGGAATATTTTGAATGATTGCTTTTACGTTGTTTTTTTTTTTTCAATACATCATTGGAACTATTCAGGTGTTGTGGAATGCTTTGCCTTCAAATTGCTTGAAGGACAAAAATGGTGGCAGACCGAACGAATCTTTGGCGTTATCTATAAATCTGAGTAGATTCACTTTTATTTTCATTTCCATCTAGAGACCGCTAGAGTCACAAATAATTCGAGAATCGTCAGGTATTATTAGTATTAATCACGTTTGCACATATTCCGTGTATCCGTATACCTAGCTACAACACAATGATTGTGTTTCTTGACTAATGACGAATGCCTATCTGTTTTCTTTGCTCAATCTCTTTCTCTGTTCGTGTTCTGCGTCCAGCTGCTGGGTCGGTGGAACACCCTTTGAGTGGTTGATCGCTGGATTCATCATCTTCGTCCTTGCCGTGAGTCAATTAGTTGCTTGCTTCACACCTAACACAGAGCTACGCGAACACAATATTGAGGAAATGAAGTTAGAGACCACAGAATATCATTAAAATTAGTTGAGTTGAGGTTGAGTTGAATTGAGTTGAGTTAAGTTGAGATGAATGGAGTTGAGTATAGTTGAAGTGAGGTAGTTAGATTGAGTTCAGTCTAGTTAGTTTGGTTCCGTTTGATAAGATTATGTGTATACGTTGGCTTAGTTTATCTTAGTTTAGCTGAGAAAGGTTTAGAGAGTTAGGTTAGTTTAGATTGATAAGTTCCGTTTAATCTAGTCATTTCTCAAAAGAGATTGTCAACCGTCACCGGACATCATAACTTTCATGGCATTTATATGAAGCGCTGAATATAGAATATACATAACGTCATGAATTATGTATTTATGTAAAGTAAATATAACTTGTTCAGCCAACGTGGGGCAGAGGAAGATTCCAGAGACATGGGACTATGGCGCTCGAGGAGAGGAATACAATTTTGATGTCGTTATCTTAAGAAAGTCTGGTATGGTGTTCATCTCTTTGGTGTCAGTGGTGATACATGTTACATGTTGAGTTACCATCATCTTTTCCTCTCCTCCGTAAAAAATAAATAGAATGACAACTTCACTATCTTTCAAAAGCAGATTAAGTCTCAGAGTAGCCGGATCCGATCGTTTTAATAATGCCCTTTTTACAATTAATCTTTCTTTTTTGTCACAGGTGAATCTGATATTACTACTCAATATTGTCAGAGTCCTGGTGACCAAGCTTAGAGCGACACCCATTGCTGGATCGAAGAATTACACGTAAGTTTGACATTTTGTTACTTCCAAATACTCACGCCAAATACTTACGTCAAATACTCGCAGGAGGCAGATCACTTGGTTACTGTGCAGAGCTTCGATCTAGTTGTTTTTTTTTTTTAAATATGAAATACAAATACTATTCCTTTTCATATGTTTGCCAAATGTTTGTGACCCGTCATCAAATTGTCGCAGGCATAACAGTAAAGGAGGAACTGCGATTCGACTGAAAAAAAAAATAATGATGAAGTGGATAATTGCTCATTTCAGTTTGATGTTTCCTTCATTTCAACGTGTCTGAATGTTTTGATATTGTCGGCTGGGGGTGGGATAATTTTTTTGTTGAAACTTGCTAATATAGCGTTTCGATTCAACACATGGAGGTTTGATGCCTTAACTTCAACTGGCCTGACTGCGTCCAAATTTCAAAAGTCGATTGTCTAAAAATTATGAATATGTGGCCACCCGATTTCTTACATTTAAAGTATTTCTTCTTATTTTTTTTTTCTGCGAAGACAGAACTTGATTGCATAACATTGGAAAAAAAGCTTTGCGCGAGTTGAATATGAATTGTACTTTCAGAGACTTTATAAAGCTCTCGTGGGGACTGGTCACAAATAGCGGATATGATTCTCTTCTGCTTATTTTGCCAATGTTTGACACAAGTATAATAACATACAAAACAACAAGCAAACAAACAACACAAACAATCGTTGTAAAAGTATCTATTCTAAATTCGCTTCATGTGATGTCACTGGAAGTTGAAATCTCTTTCAATGTCCCTTTGAAGTTCTTGGAATCCAAATGTGAGATTTCATCAGAGGGAACGAACGCATGACAGTGCACCCCGGTTATAACGAAGTCCTCGGGACTGGCAGTTCCTTTGTTATATCGAAATTTCCTTATAAGCCAAACAGTGAAGCGTGTAGCGATACTCTATTATTATAGAGTATAATTGTGGGACCTGATTATTTACTTCGTTGTAACGAGAATTTCGTTATAACTGTGTTCGCTATAATCTTAACGGGAGTGCACTGTAGTACAATGTATCTGTACAATGTAAAATGGACTCACTGATCGACATAAACGAACCTGTAGCTATTATGTGATTTTACACTTGAATACTGTTTCTAATAACTCAGAGTACTTCTCGCTTGTTTGTTTGTTTGTTTGTCGGTTTATGTTCCAGGCGAGCCGTCCGTGCGACACTCATCCTGCTGCCCCTACTCGGTCTCCATTACATCATCCTCCCCGTTGTGCCCCCACCAAATACCATCGCGGAAGACATCTTTGAGTACGTCATGGCGGGAATGTTATCATTTCAGGTAAATCATCCCTTCATGCTGAGATGGAGCTGGTTGATAGACATGAGCACCCCCGTTGCATAGCGACAGATGTAACATCCGTGTGTCCCTCTAGCCATCTTGAAAACTAAGATTCCTTCAACAAAATGTTTTAATTTTAACTATTAATAAGGTTTCACAATTATTGTGTACTATTTTTCATTTATTTTTGCTTACCTTATTCTCTGTTACCAAACAAAGTGACGTGTATATTATGCGTTTGTCGAAAAATGAAGCGACATTTGAATTGAATTGACTATACTGTCCTTCCTCATCCCTAGGCAGGTCTTAAGAGATCTATCCTGGATAAATAAGACCATTACTACCAACATTATCACCGTTATCATTACTACTATTGTTATTGTTGTTATCATTTAGCATCGTCATTGATATCATTGATTTTGTTGAGTTTATCATTGCGTAATACTCTGCAAATATTGACACTCATATTACTAGTCATGATGTCTTTTGCAAAATCAGTAATAATATTTTCGTTGTAGTTAATATAGGTAGCATTGTTAGAAGTCAACTGTGTTAGTAATAGTAGTAGTAGCAGAAACAGTAGCAGTTCAGTAGAGGTAGTAGTAGTAGTAGTAGTAGTAGTAGCAACAGCAGCAGTATTAATGGTAATATTATATTGGGAGTAGCAGCAACAGCAGCAGTTCATGACGTCATGGCAGACGCTTGGTAGTACAGTAGTAGTAAAAGCAGTAGCAGTAGTACGTTAGTAGTCATGGTAATAGTAGTAGCGGTAGTGGGCCCAAGTAGTAGTAGTAGTAGTAGTAGTAGTAGTAGTAGTAGTATAGTAGAAGTAGAGTAGCAATAGTAGTAGTAAAAGTAGTAGTAATGGTGGTAATAGTAGAAGTAGACTTTAAGTGTACAAATATATGAATAGCAGCATCAGTATCATTTTGCTGTTATTCCTTTTTATCCATTTCAGGGATAGAAGTAATAGTAGTAGTAGTAGTAGTAGAACTTGTAATAAAAGTAGTAGAAGTAGAACTAGTGTACAAATAGATGAATAGCAGCATCGGTATCATTTTGCTGTTATCTCTTTTTATCCATTTCAGGGATAGTAGTAGTAGTAATAGTAGTAGAAGTAGTAGTAATAGTAGTCGTAATAGTAGTAGTAATAGTAGTAGTAGTGGTAGTCGTAGTAGCAATAGTACACTCTAAATCCATGGAGTAAAGATTTTGCTAAAGTAAACTCAAGAGTGCTCAATATTGAGCAAGATTGAACATTTAACAGCGGTAAATTCGCCTTTATTGAGCAAACTCGTTCTTTTTACTCCTCTTTACTCAATATTTACATACTTTCATTTTGCTCTTCTTCGTGAGTAAGGTTTGCTCCATTATCTTACTCAACTCGGAGTAAACTGCATTTTACACTCTCGCTGTTTACACTGTACCAGGCGAGCCCAGTCGCGATATTGCTATGTTAGGTGTAAAAAGGACACACGCGGATGACTGGTGGGTCATTTTTACACTTGCGCGCGCACGTGCATGCATACCAACTACATATAAAGTAGTAGTAGTCTGTACTGTACTTCGACGCGACATCGACAGAGCACGAAGCATGGCGGACAGCGAAGTTGCTTTTTTGCTGCGTCAATGGGGTCTTGTTGACCAAATCCCCAACTTTAAAAGTAAGTATGAATTACCAGTATATTTGTTTCCAATAATGTAGATGCTTCAAGTTAGTTGATGGTACCGTTCGGAAGTGGTACCTACGACTAGTTGACCTTGCCTGCGCCGCACAGCAGCTGGCTTTGCACTTCAAGCGTATGTACTCGGCGGCCGGCGCCGGCCCTCGGCGGCTGGCTCTTCAAAGGCCGGCCGCTTGGCCCATGTTCGACCTAGTCACTGACACAGGTCCAATACTCGGCATAATCGTGATAAGCATGTGTGCAAGAACTTGGTACAGTACCGTACTTTAGATTAGGGTTTTTGATAGGCCTAACGTTTACTTGTTAAATGTTAGACAAGGCTGCACACTGGCACTAGTCCGACGGTCCCTGACCAGTAACTTTTTCAGGAATGGACCAGTAAAAAATGGAAAGACTGGGTACTTACTGGTCCGATGGACAGGCCGGACCAGTAGAAAAAATGGGTTAGTGTGCAGCCCTGTGTTAGATCTACTTTTGTCAGACTAAGCCTTCATAGGCTATAGTCAAGTATAGAGTAGGACAAGTTGATAGAAATCTATAGTCTATGCTATAGGCCTAGTCTAGATACTACTGTCTACTGACAGTATGGTATTTCTACTGTCTTCTGGTTTGCTTGAAGCCTTGGCTTGCCTTTGATTTGTGTGAGGTCTGGTGCACGTCAGATTACAACATTTTGTAACAATGTCAAAGAGGTGAAATAATGCAGTAGAGTCTAGGCCTACATCATTTTCATATTAGTTCAAAGGCTTCAAACTGTGTCTGTTCTGTGGAATTTGACATTTTGGGAATCTGTCTAGATTTACCTCAAGACACATTTCCAAAATGTCAAAAATCTGCCGAACAGACACAGTTTGAAACCTTCCAACTAAATACATGTAATGATGTAGACCAAGAATATAACTCTAACTTAGAGTTACAATTGTACTAGTAAGTTACATCCTGTAGACCCTATTGTCTAGCTGTCTGCTATCTTTTCCTTCAGACTCAGTAGACTATTGTGCAACAACTTAAGTCTTATCCAGCTTATAATTTTCAAAGATAATTACCTAATCAGTCTTTACAACAACAACAAAAAAAAAATGGGTGGCTGTTCAACATGTATACATTCATTTACCACTCTCTTTTTGGAAGAAGTTACTGGAGTTACACTATGGTCATAAACCCTTATCGTTCTTCACTTTCCTCAAATAATATGTTAATACATGATCTGAAATAGATATGAACACAGCAAGGTTGAACTTGACATCAACTATGCAGTTTCGTGACTTACATGATTGACATCCTCTTACATACATGTATTACGATCAGTGAGTTAATGAGCAGTTGATAGCTGTAGGGGTTTACCAACATGTAACTTGAATCCATCCATAAAAGTAAAGGGTATATTGTCAAACATTGCTATTATGTATTACCCCTTGAATACACATGTTTGCTTTCTCTCTTTTTTGTTGTTGAGATTTTTAAGTTTTGAGAATCGTGATAGAGGGAGCTTTTCAAAGGATGTTATGTGCTATTAGGAGACAGGGTTAAAAAAAAAAAAAATCTGGTACCAATTAATCTTTTTATGTTTTAAAGTTTAAAAAGTGTGTTTTCTTCAACCAAATATTCATATCTATCCTGAAATAAATCATGAGAACTTTATTCATTGGAGTTGAAATTATTGCATATTCAGAAATTTATGCAAATTTGGCCAGACCTGTATAAAAATTACAGAGTCAAGGCACCACTCTTGCCTGTGCTTGTATCCATGACATGTCCTTGACTGTACCATTGACGTGGGGGGGGGGGGGGGAATTGGGCTTGCATGATACCCTGAATTCCACTAGAAATACAAACTGCCCAGACTTTAAACACTTAAAAAATCCCTTTAAAGAAAATCTAATCGCACACAATTTGTTTTTCCTATCCAGATTAAAAGAGCTATAAAATGGCTATAAAGGAAGGGGAAAGCGGCTAGTTGCATATTGTATGTACTGTATAGTGTCTTCATTGAAGTGTGTTTCTTTGTGTGTTAAGTGTGTACGGTATGTGTGCTTTTACAGTGCCTTGACATTTCAATTTTTTTATTCAAATCATGCATTACTCCAAAAAATGTACAAAATTGTAGGCCTACCTCGACAATTAAAAACAAAAATACATGATACATTTCATGAGGTTATGTCAACCAAGAAAATTGTTGATGTAATATTTTGAGGGGGGCAGGGGGAGACCACAAATCAATTTTGAAAAACAGCATCATAATTCATATGATTTTTGAAATGACAAGGATGTCAAAAAGGCAATTTTGAGTATTTTTAATGGTAACAAACTTGAACAGTAATGCTTTTTGCTGTTTATGATAATCTACAGTATGGATTGTATAAAAGCACGCAAATCAACTTATCATTCATTTCTCTTTTTTTTCCTAAATAGAATTTACCATATTTTTTCTTTTGTTTTAGATTGTGGCATTGACCTGTCAGCATTCAAGCTGCTGGATGCAAGTCTTGTGAAGGATGTGATCTCCCAATTGGGCCCAAGGCTTAAATTTGTTCACCATTTCGAAAAATGGAAGAAACAGGCAAGTGTGTGACCAAGGACATCTCAAAAATCATTCCTGCAAAAATGTTTGCATGTTGCAAATGTGTGAAATCCTTTGAAAGAAGTGTGGACCTGTGGAACCACCTAAAGATCCACAACATAAACTCAAAGACCAAAACAAAACTTGTGTGTCATGTGCAAGAATGTTTTAAAACATTCTATCATGGTTATAGCTACAAGCGGCACTTGGAACAAGATCATGATTCCATTGTAGAAAATGTCAGTGATGGAGATTCTGTTGGAAACACAGTTTTTAGTGATGAAAGTGCATCAGAGCAGTCAGAAGTGCTTCCAAATGAAAAACCCACAGAGGAAATTTCATCAGCAATCAAACAGTCTGTTTCTGAATATGTAGCAAAACTTAAAAGCTCATCCCTGCCATCCTCCACAGTGCAAAGTGTAGTTTGTTGATACTTATAATTTGTGACACCCAAGAGCTGCTCACTAATGTAATTGAAGCAGTTCAACAAGTGTCAGCCCCCATCATCGAGGACGTATCTCAGGATATCAAACCCTCAGTTGATAAAATTGACACTCTACAGTCAGTCCTTGACATGGTGAAAGATCCTTTTGAGCATTTCAGTTTATCTACTCAGCATAAACAAAACCAATTTGCCCGCAACTGTAATGTTCTTATTGAGCCAGAAGAAATTGTTTTTGGCAATGTATACAAAGAATGTCTGAATACACATACTGGAAGGACTGAGCAGAAACAAGTTGAAGAAACTTTTCAGTACGTGCCAGTCGGTGAAAATCTGAAAGTATTCTTGGAACAACCAGGCTATATGTCAGTCATCATTCAGGAAAAAGACACTGCTGGCGAAAAAGATGTGCTTCAGACTTACAGAGATGGATCATATTACAAAGCTTGTGAAGGAAACCAAGACTGTGTGGATATAGAATTGTTGCTGTATAATGATGACTTTGAGACAGCGAACCCCCTAGGTTCAAAGAAAGGGAAACACAAACTTCTTGGTATCTATGTTACTGTTGCTTCTTTGCCCAAGAAATACCAAGCTAAACTGGAAAATGTCCTTTTAGTTGCTCTAGCAAAATCTTCTTTGGTATCCAAATACGGTGTAAATGTTGTTCTTCAGCGTATTTCGGATGACCTTGAAGTTCTCTTCACAGAAGGTCTTCATATTAATAGTCCAGATGGATTCACTGGCCGTGTACGTCCCCGACTCTTCCAGGCAGTCGGTGATAACTTAGCTCTCAATACCATGCTCGGCTTTGCTGGAAGTTTTAGTGCCAACTATTTTTGCCGGTTCTGCAAAGCACTCAAGGCAATATGCAGAAAACAGGTAGCTGTTGATCAAAGGTTACTCCGTACTGAAGAAAACATTGATTATGATATCAGTGTAAATGATGTTTCTCAAACGGGACTTCGGAGGTCGTGTGCTCTCAATACACTGAGCTATTACCATGTGTCGCAAAACTATGCTCCTGACCTGATGCATGATTTCCTAGAAGGGTTACTTCCAATCGAGATGAAACTTGTACTTTCAGAACTCATAAATCAGGGCAGATTTAGCCTTGATGAACTGAACTGTCGTATTCAGTCATTCAGCTATGGTATAACAGAAAAAGCAAACAAGCCCAGCCCCATCCTTCAAAGTCACCTTAGCAATCCATTTGGACCAAGTGGTCAAAAGGCTTCACAGATGAGTTGTCTTGCTGAGTTCTTACCCCTGATTGTGGGAGATAAAGTTGAAGAAGGATGTGAGTACTGGAGGTTGTTCACAGTTCTTCTGGAGATATACCAACTGGTCTTAGCACCAAACATTAGTACTGCTGTCACCTACTACTTGCAGTCAAGGATTAATGAGCATCATCAGTTATATTTGCAACTGTTTCCTGATAACCATCTCCTCCCCAAGCATCACAACCTCCTCCACTATCCCAAGGCAATCAGACAGCTGGGCCCTTTGTCACAGTATGCTTGTATGAGGCAAGAAGGAAAGCACAAGCCTTTGAAAAAGTGGGCGAAAACTTGTAATAATTACAAGAACATCGCCAAGACAGTTGCACGTAAACACCAGGAAGCACAGGCATTCAGAATGCTCAAGAAAGAACACATCAACAGCGAATGTGTATACATCCACACATCAGAATTTGTCAAAGTTTGTGATCTTGAGAGCGAGGTAGAAGTATGTCGGCTGTTGAGCTGTGAACCTGATACCTTACTAGAATTGTGTGATAAAGTAACATTCTATGGATACACATACAGACCCAATGTCATGTTACTGACTGACTGGTGTGGTGAACTACCATCTTTCTCAAGGATTGATTATATTATGAGAAAGCAAGATGGACTGTATCTAATGATCCAGCCATGGAAAACAAAGTACTTTCATGATCACTTTCAAGCCTTTGTTGCATCAGAAGAGGAGTTGGATTCTCTACAGTTGCTTAATCCTGAAGACCTGTTTGAACACAGACCTGTCCATGCAGTGAAGAGTCATGATAGTGCAGATCATCAGTGGTACATTCCTACCAGATACATGCTGTCATAACTGCAACAAAGATCACTAGACCAAAGTAATAAACTTCAAAAATAACTTACAGGTACATGCTCACTTCAGTTTCAATTTTTCAATTTAACCATTTCAAACTTCTGTGCTTTCTTTCTACACAAAGTTATACATGTATGTACTGGTATATCAAATGAAAGGAAAGTAAGTACCGTGGTACAATTTTTTATTTTCTTTTGTTTGTAAACTAATGACCATTATACAGGATAAACCTATTGAAATGGAACAGAAGATAAATTCAGTTTTTATGATTTCTCACTTACTAGCATTTATTTTCATTAAGCTGGCTGGAAAGAACATCTTTTTTCTTATTAAGAGGACACCAAGATCATAACATTTGGTTGTGAGCAGGGCTTGCACCCTTCTTCCAGGCATACAAGTTATGCACTTCAGTTTTGATTTCATGCTGTACATCTCTCTGTTTATTGCATTGTTTACATCATTTAAAATGTCAGTTCATTTCCCTTTTTAATGATACTGAAATCATGGAATGTGTACAACATTTTTGTGTGTGACCATGTACAAAATTTTTGCATAATGGATTGGCATTGTTATCAGATAAATGATCATGAGTATGGAGGGGAAACAGTTCTCTGTGAATCACTTTCCACAATGCACAAATCTGTAATTCAACCCAAAAATTACTGTCTTGATTTGATTTTGCACTATAACTCAAAAGTGTGTAAGTATCAGTAAAAATAATGTGCATGAGGATACAGTGCTGGCAACTGTACACTCATTCCAATAATTTTAATGTCAAGTAAGATTTATTAAAAAGGAATGATTATAAGCTCATTGCTGTTGAATTGCTAAACCCTGTTTGAGTGGTGTATTTTCATCCTTATAGGACGAAGCAAATAATGCTGCAGAATCTGTACTCAAAGACATGCAGATGGGCTGGGAGTCATCTGAAGTTTCTGATGATCTGATGCTGTCAGATATGGAATCAGTTACTTTTGACCTTTCCCAGGCTTCAACTATCCCAGTAGATGTAGAAGAACCATCATGCTCATCAGCTGTAGTTCAGGATCTGAACAGCAGCAGTGACACACCGCCACCACTCAAACGTCAGAAAGCAGTAAGATACGTAAGTTCACATTTCATATGTAATTCATTCAGTCATATTGATATACATGTACTCATGTTATTACATACAGTGTATGTGCATGTATATAGTGTCTCATCTGTACTTTGTGAAAATAATTTTTTTTTTTGTCATCATGCACAGTATAGATATGAGCAAATTTTTCTAAGATTCAGCCTTTCTTATGTTGTGTGTAGAGGAGGAATATATAAGCATTGGAATTTCAAATCACACCAGAATTCAGAGGTGTCATGATATTGACTCTGTTTTTTTTTTTTTTTTTTTTATTGTCAAAGTCTCTTGAAAATAGTCCTTCACTGCTGGGAAGCCCATTCTTGGTGCTAATTACTTATTATTTTGAGCCCTGATCATGCTACTGATTATAGTACTTGTACGCAGAACCAATTGAAATTACATGTACTGTATAATTTTTAGATTCTCTTCTAGCTAATATTTCGAAAGAAGTTGAAATATGCCAGAAAAAATGAATTGCCTCCTGTATCATGATGTTTACACACACACACACACACACCATTTTTTAAACTCATGCAATCTTGAATATTTTACAGGATGTGGGTGAAATTCTGAAGAAATCTTTGGAAGGGAGGAAAACGTTAGAGGAAGTAACTCGAATGAAAGTCTGCACGCCACACAACACTCGTGTCATCTGCAATATGTGTACAGAGCATCTAGTAGACTTGCATGGCCTCAGGTAATGACATTTTACCATTTGCAATGGCATCCTAATATTACCTTGCTTCTGTCTGTGTTAATTTTGCATTCCTATTCTTTTTGTTTCTCTTCTCATTTCTTCTAACAAATAATCACATTCACTTTACAAGACCTTTTTTTTTTTACCTAAAGTTGTATCTTCACGTAGGTGAATTTCTCATGTCCAATTCATTTCCAAACCCTCTTCTCCCTCTTCAGGAATCTTATTATTTATATACCCTAGACTGGGAAATGTGTAAGATCTTCCATATTTTGATAACCCTAAAAGTCATTTTATCCAAGGATAGTATCATTATGACTCATAATTTTTTTTTTTATTTAGGCCTATACCCATAATTGGATATGCAGGTTCTCCACTGTTCCTAGTGCTTGAATACAATCTGTTCTTCCATTTTCATGAACAGAGAATCATGTTTAATGTCTGGTTTTTAATACCCTTAAGTGGTAAATTTATTCAAGGATTACATAATCATTCATCTCAATTTGATACCCTTTCCCCCAGATTTTTCCTGTTTTTGATACCCTTGTAGGGATTCCCTGTAGGTTCCTGGTCTGGTGCTGAGAAAACTAGCCTCTTTTTGTTAATGCAGATGATGTACAAGCTTTAATAGGATATACTTTATGGGGGAGGGGGGAATGCTCAACTACACCACAGTGCTTTGTGTGGGAATTGTATCACATGTGCATTTGCAATGATTTATGTACATTTCACTACAATTCTCATATTTTTTGTCATCAGACCTGGCCCTGACATGAAGGGGGCAATGGCCTCCTCCATCATTGCAGAGTTCCCCTTCCTTAAAGATCCAGCTGGCAATGGAGACGTGAGTAGACAGTTTAAAAATTACTGACTTAGCAGTCATTTGATTTTTCGTAAGACACAACCCAAGTTGACAGATAACTATTGACAAATGATATCTTTGGAATAAAATCAATGAATAACATGTAGAAATATGTATATAAATATATATATATATATATATATATATATATATATATATAATTTAATGCTGATCTTACTACAGGCTTCAGAAATATAATGAAAATGTTTGTGGATGCCTAGCTGTACATGCATGTACAGTGCAGACATTTCATTCTTTGCTAGGAGCAATTTTAACAACATCTGTCCATAAGTGCATGTGTACAGGTACTACAGGATTATGATAAATTGCTAAAATTTACCATGTTTGTGGGCAAAGTATTAAGTGGCTTATTGGTTCAAGGTTCATGTTTCATCTAAAACAGGGTTTAGTTATTAAAAGATACTGGGTACAGGTGTTCCCTTGCACTATACTACAAGGAGAAAGAATCAATTGTACATCAGTTTACTTGTTTCTCTATGAAGAGCAATTAGTGAAAATAACCCAAATGGACTTAGTTGAGATATAAACAAAAATAGAAACAAAGAATGTCAAAAGAATTCTGAATTTAGAGATGTTATGATTAACGATCTCGCACCATTACCATAAATAGTTAGCTTCCTTCTGTCACTGATTCTGAAAAAGCTTTGTCAGCATTTGGGTTTTGATGATGCTATTCTTGTTACCATGCTTTACCATGAGAATTCTGTGTCAATGACCTTTTAACCTCACAACATAGCACTGTTGCATTTTTAGCTTTGTACACTCTTACCATGCTTACCCAGTACTTTTAAACCTGGTGTTGTGTCTTTTTAGTTGATAATACATACAGTATTGTGTTAGCATGTTTGAAGTCTCTGAAACACTACTAACCAATTTCCTATGTCAAGTTCGTGACCATTTCATCTTACAATGTTAATATGTGTATTACAACAATGATTGCCTTGGAGATTGAATTCTTGCAAATATTTACAAATGTATTTACCAATCTGAGTATCATTACACTCAAACAGCTGTAAATTTGAAACCCATGTGCATTCTCAAACAGCTCTGTAATGCATGCTGAACAATATATCATGCACATGTATCATGGTATTTTAGATAAATTTTATGATACATGAGTTACAAGTGTACTTCTTCATACTTTGCATACTCATATTTTTCAAGGTTTTGCTTGTAGTTCAAGCTCTGGAACAAAAAATCCATAACTTTGACATTTTTAGTTATAATTCAGTCTAAATATATATCAAAACACATTCAGAAATTTTGACCCTGTCAGAACAAAAAATTACTCCCTTTACTGTGAAAATAACCATATAAACTCTTTTAATTGTGACATTCTTCTTGCTCATTAATATTATTTCATTTCTTTTTTAAAGGAGGAGTGGTACTTGAAAGGGAGTACCAAACTTCCAGCAGGTGGTAGGCTGGAAAACCGGCTGAAGTACCTGAGAAGGAAAACAGCAGAGCAAGACAGGAAGCAAGACAAAGCCAAGGTTGGCAGTCCTAAGGATACCACTTCAAGTTCTTCCAATGAGGATTCAACCTCATCATTGCAGATGAATTATGGTATGTGCTTACAAATGTAGCCAATTATCTCCAAAGTAAAGTGAAGCAGGCTTGAGAAATACTTGCCCTGTATAAAAAATTTGTTTCTGTGCATCAAGCAGTAAACAATTGAGTTAAATGTAGATTTACCTACAACAATCTATTCATTTGCATAATTTTTCCACCTTGGGTCTGTTAGCAAGGCTTGAAAAAAGTGACTTCATTGCATTTTGGGGTTAAATATAAATTTGTATTGATTGAATGTTAGTACTAACTTTTTAAACCCATTTAAAGAGTAATTTTTGACTGGGTCTAAGGGGAAGTGCAAGTTATAGAAAAATCAGCGTGACTTGGGTAAAATGTGGCAATATTTCTATATGCACTATAATTATGATATGCCTTGTTCTTATACTTTGTTTACTTTTAGGAGAATTAGCAGCCCAAGCAATATTGTTAATGATGTCTGATAATGCATACAGCCTAACACAAAAATATTGGGCTATTTCAGAGGTTTATAGGTCAGAGATGGGTGGGATGGCTATATCCCCCCCCCCCCCCCTTTTCAGGGTTAAAGCTAGAAAATGCTAGGATGAACATTAAGGCTATGCATTTGTTCTCAGGCTTGATTCAATAATGATTGTTATTATGAGTTTCCATAATTTGTATCAGATTTGGCAGACATGAAAGCTACGACCGAATGGTTGAAGAGTCATGACACCCCTCACAAAGACGTTGTGGCCAAGATGGAGCAGACAGCAGCTTATAGAAGGGACTTTGTACATTCCAACCTGCCGAGAAGTTCAAAGAACAAGCCGTGTGTGACTGAAGTGCTGGCTGAGTTTCCACACCTTCTTTCTCCTGGAATGGTAGGTGCATGTTACGTCCCCATTGTGAATGGCAGGTGCATGTTATATCCTCATTGTAAGCTGTCACAGGGGTTTTATTATCATGTCCAATATCTACCAAAATCTAGATGAACAAAATTATTGCAGTCAGTGTTTGCCATATTTGCATGTACACACAAATGCCTGATTTTTGTTGTTAAATCACAGCGTGCAAAATTAAAAAAAAAAAAAATAAATCTGTACATATTCTATAGATAACATTGTATGAAGTATGTTTTGCCTTCCTACCCATAGAATAGTATGAAATATATATATATATTTTTTAATGTAAGAAATCATCTAATATGAAATATACATGTATATTGATATCATCAATGCTTGTCTGAATATCCATTTCTGTTTCTCTTCAAAAGCAATTTATTTATTTATTTATTTTTTTTTTTTTTTGGGGGGGGATGGGGTATAGATGAGGTTTCTTGTGCATCATCTTTATTATGCATGTAGCTTCTTACGGTAAGATTTGATGGGGGTTAAAGGTCTCTTGCTGATGTGTGAGTAAGGAGACAATTTGACTGCATGCTGTAGATAAATTTTTTCCCCCATGTTAGGAGGGGGGGGGGGGGCTAATTAAGCTCCCCCTCCCCTCTGGAATACATAGGGTTAAGGCACAGTGTGTGTTGGGAACATACACAATGGACTAAGATGGTGAGAATTCAAGATCTAACAGGCAAATTAACAGACAAAAACAAAATAACTGCAAAAACATGTTTTGTTGTTGTTGTTTCTTGTTTCTTTGCAGATTGAGCAGGATTACAACAAGCTATTTGATGGAAAGGGGGACCTTCTCTTCACAAAGTGGCCAGTAGTATCATCTTGCATTCTGGACTATGGGAATAGAATTTCTCCAGGGTGGAAGGTGAAATTCGGAGTACAAGAAAGACGTGATGAGGACTTCACTCAAGGTGTGTAATTATTGATAGATACTGTAGACTTAGGGGACATTTGACAGGCGGGTGACTTTGGACAGTTTAGACAATTTCACTTACATTATTTTGCTGCTTGCAATATACAAGAGAAGTGCAGTAATTCAAATATTCACATATCCCCCTTTCATAACCTACAAAAATATTTGCAGAAAAACCAACAGCAAAAAAAAAAATGTAAGTAAAACAATTCCTGTCCAAAGTCACCCAACTGTCCCGTCCCCTAGTTCATGGTAACACATTATATTTGATTTTAAAATGATGTGATATACACTTCATCATCCCTCATAATGTAGATGTAATAGGATTTATAGAAGTGTTTTACTCCATTGCATTCTTCCAAATGGTGTATTTAGTAAAAACAGCACCAAGGGTTGTTTGTGCCCTTTCCAACATCTGACACCGAGGCAAGTGCTGGAATCAAGCTACTTCCAACTACTGCTGCTCGTGGCTTCTATTGTTGCTCATCACATTAACCTTTTTGTAATCTTTGTTGTAGCCCCCACCTACATTTGGGCACCTTCCCCAAATACACAGCACACAGCACACCACCAATTCTTCCATAAAAGAGCAGTGTGCATGTCTGCAAATCTGCATAATAATCTTAAGTCATCACTGGCCGATCCAGGATTCTTAAAAGGGGATGGGGGGGGGGGGGAGGCGGGCAAAAATTTTGCCGCATTTTCTTGTGATTACTACAAAAAATAGCAGCTTAAAAAGGGGGGAGGGGCTGTGGTTGAATTTTTTTTTTTTTTGCGTGTGATGACTAAAAATGTGTTATCAACCAAATAAGGGGTGGCAGTGGCTTATTCGCCCCCAATCGCCCACTGGTTATAAAATAGGCCCTGAATTTGAAGAGATATAAAGCTGATATGTGAATTGAAAATATGCCAGGATTGATTTATGGTGTGAAGACATATGTAGCGTAAAATCTTTCATATTCTAATAAAGACTTTTTGTGTACTCCACTAACAGAGGAAAAGGCAAATCTGGCTTTTCTTATGCTGTCACATCTGTTCCCGGGCAAGAAGTCATCAAAAGGGGGAAGAGCCTCTTCCCAAGAGTCATTGGAGTGTTTCATCGACTGCCAAAAGGTATGTCAAATGTTTGTAGCAAAAGCAGTATTAGTGAAGAAAATTGAAAAATTTTGTGTTAGCATGGGTCACATCTCCATACAGCAAGATCAACTCCATGTATCAAGTCAAGACATGAACACTTTGATGCTTCATCAAAAAGGAATGTGTATTGAATAAAAAGTTCCAGTAACTGTTATGTGCTACTAAAATGTTTACATCTGTTTGCCTGAGAGCTTAGTTGTCAAAGTTATATTTCACGTATTACTGATGTCAAGTTTTATGTAATAGGGTCCTGGCATGTGAACTTGAATCGCGCTTATGATGGTAAGAAATGTAACCATTTGAATTTTACACGTACCAGAACTCGCTGGCCCTAATTTTAAACTATATATAGGATTAACAGGGGAAGGAAAATGCATAGAGTATTAATCACAAAGATTTGTGTGATGTGTTGCAGAGTTTTAACCTAAAGCAATATTGACTGAAATCAGTCATTTAAAAATATCACCACGGGAATGAAATGTTTCATATCACTATTGATGGTAGTCATTTCTTGCAGATTTTTATTCTTTGATTGAAACTATTTCTTTCCAGTATAGTGGAGGAAACAGCAAACGTCGTTTTCAGACTTTGTGAGCCATAAGATAAGATGTACTTTTTATGCCTCTGCCACGAAGTGGTGCTGGAGGCATTATGTTTTCGGGTTGTCCGTCCGTCCGTCCTTCCGTCCGTCCGTAATGAATTTTGTAGACAGCGTAACTTAAAAACCTCTTGAGGTATCCTAATCAAACTTGGCATGTATGTGTATTAGGGGGTGAAGTTGTGCCTATCAACTTTTGGGTGCACATGCTCCAGGTCAAAGGTCAAAAGGTCAAGGTCAAATATGTAAAATTTCTCTATTTCCACCATATCTATGCAATGCCTGAAGATATTTTCTTGAAACTTAGTGTATACATGTATTACCCAATTTAGATTCTCTAGTGAAAGTTTGGGGTCATGAGGTCAAAGGTCAAAAGGTCAAGTAAAAATATTAAAACTTCACTTTTTTCTCCGTACCTTGGAAATTGTTCAAGGTATCTTCATGGAACATAGTATATTTACATGTACTGACTGGCAGTGATTATCTAGAGAATTTAGGGTTCATGGGGTCAAAGGTCACGGGTCAAAGGTCAAAGGCAACACTTCAAAATTTTACTATTTCCCTCATATTTATGCAATGCCAGCAGGATTATTTTTTTTTTAAACACTTGGTATATGCAAATATAACCCAATAGAGATTCTCTGGAAAGTTTCTTTTTTTTTTTGCTTTTTTTCTTTTGCCTCAAAGGTCAAAGATCAAGTGAAAGTGCTGAATTAGCTTTTTCCTCCATATCTCGGAAGTGGCTCGAGTTATCTTGAAACTTACTACATATTTATGCATGTCCTGCCTGACAGTGATTATCGTATGAATCTTAGGGTCAAAGGCCAGATGAAAATGGTAACAATTTACTGTTCAATACAGAAATTGCACTTTTTCTCCCTACCTTGAAAATTACTTAATGCATAAACTTATGAATGGGTCAAAGTCAAGTTAAAGTCCTTAAATCCCCAAATACATGCTCTCCTATTCATCCAATCAAACCTAGGTTAAAGGAAGGTGAACATTCAACACATTTGTGACAAACGTCATTTTAATTTTTGCCAATTTTGTGAAAATGTAATCACACATTGTCCACATGTACTATAGACCTATTAGGAGAATCATGCATTATGGCGGAGGTATACTAGTCACCATAGCGACCTTTGTAGTTTAATATTTATCATTTGCAGGAAGGAACCAGTCTCGAGGCCTACCGAAAAGACCATGGGAGGAACCAGCCTTTCGTCCTGGCTGTAGGGAACAATGTCTGCCAGCCAATCCAGTGCTTCGTCATTCTGGAGAGCCAAGTGTTTGAGAGAAAGAGCCTCGTATCTGCTGTTGACCTGTGCTATAAGATATTTCAGATCTTTGATCTGGAGTATCCAGCACAGGCTCGAGCCATGTGGGTGATCTTGGACACTGTGGTGTATGGGGTGGAAGCAGGTGCCCAAGAAACGGGGGCAGTAAAGGCCTTCAGAGCCTACTACCATTTTAATAAGAAGTAGAGAAAATGTTCAGCTGAAGACTGGTATTAACTTCTTGGTTAGGGGAAGACATATCTGTAAGTTGAAAAAAATATTATATTAATCATGTGTTAGTGGATTCCCATACCTTTCCTACCCACTGTATCATCTGGAGTTCAGTTAGCGTGAGCTGGATGGTCTTTCTGCTTGTAATTCTCTTGTGATAGATTCCCCCAGAATGGCAAAATGGTAAACACTCGATTACAAGCACATACATGTACTACTGTGGTGTCTTTGGAGAGCATGCTCTTACATAAAATATTTAAGCAGAGTAAAGATTGATTGAACTGTTGTGATAACAAAAAAGAAATATATCTTCTTAGTATGAATACATATCCATAATCCAAGAAATATAAAAGATGCAATTCTTAAAGTCAGTATGTGCTGCTAATCAAGAATTTACGGTACATCAATTTTGAAACAATCACTGTTTCGTCATTCTTGTGAAGCAAGCGTTTTAGCAGAAGAGTTTTGTATCTGCTGTTCACCTGTGATATAAAATCTCTTTTAGATTTTCAATTCATAGTATCCCACACAGGCATGAGCCCTGTGGGTCATTTTAAATCTTTTGGAAGCAAGTACGATGAAAAAGGGGCAGTAAAAGCCTTTAGAGCCTTCTACCAGTTTAATAAGAGGCAGAACGTTCACTTAAAGGTAAAAATTAACTTAATGATAAGGGGAAGACAAATAGCTGTATGTTGTTTTAAAAAAATTATTATTATTATTATTATTATGTTTTAAGTGGGTTCCATTTCAGGATCATATATGCTACATCATTTTTATACCAATTTATTTTACATGTTCATATTGTTTTATTTGGAGTTTGCTTAATAGGGTGAGCTGCATTACATTTATGAGTTTGTTCTCGTTCTTGTGAAAGATTTCTCCAATATGGCAAATACCGTAAACTCTGAATTACAAGCACATACATGATCTCTTTGAGTAGCATTGTTTTTGCATACAAATTTTAGCAGAGTAAAAATTGACCTGTCTTTAATAGTAACAGTGAAACACATATATCTTCTCAGAAATAATGAATACATATCAATAATCCTTCAAGGTGGTAAGCTTTATTTTTTAAGGGAAAGTTTATGATACATCAAATCTGAAACAGTAGTGAAATGCAAAATATGTAGCACCTATGTCTTTCTGGTTTTCTTTTGCTAGAGGATTTTTTTTTCCAACTGCAGAAAAGGCACCGAATTATTTGGCTTGTAGCCCAGTGTTTCATTATTCTTGTAAATTAAAGTGTTTGAGCGGAAGCTCTTAGTCTCATACATGTATCTGATGTTGACTTGTGCTATAAGAAATTTCAGATCTTTGATCTGGAGTATTCAGCACAGGCTCGAGCCATGTGGGTGATCTTGGACACTGTGGTTTACGGGGTTGAAGCAGGTGCCCAAGAAACAGGGGCAGTAAAGGCCTTCAGAGCCTACTACCATTTTGATAAGAAGTAGACAAAATGTTCAGCTGAAGACTGGTATTAACTTCATGGTTAGGGGCAGACACCTCAGTATGTTGTAAAAGAAATCATAATCGTGTATTCGTGGAGTCCATTTCAGGTTCTTATATAGTATGTCAGCATTATACCTCTGTATTTACATGTGAATGTTGTGTTTTTTAAGTTGAGTTCAAGTTCAAGTTCAAGTTCGAGCTAGGATGAGCTGAATGCTATATCTAAGTGTAATATACTCTGGTGATGTATTTCCCCAAATGGCAAATTTACTTCAAATCTGAAACAGACAAAAATATATCTTTGAGGCCCTCTGCTGGAGGTGCTTATTCCACATTATAATTTTCGTTAATTTTCAGTGTTAAGGCTCGTTTACATGGCATCACGGCACATCATTTACAAGATATCTAGTCTGTGATTGGTCAGTGCGCGCAGAGTGTTAATCAATCACGGTTTAGATATCGCGTTAATGCTGCGCCATGATACCGTGCCAGATACGATATAAATGCACCTTTATACTTGTTATGCCTGTGCCCATTGAAGACATGTTTCTGGTTCCTTTATGTAAAGAATTAATCATCATGTACCAACTTATTGATTATTTTGTCCTTTGAGAAGGTCTACAGCTAGTTTACATTACTGGTTAAGAAAATTATGACTTGAAGTGTCATCATTCCACTGCATGCTTTATTTTCCTATCATGTAAAGTTTTACATGTGTACAAGCTCTGCATGCATAAAGACAGTCTATTTCAGTGTATAAAGGAAGTTTGAAGTAACAACTCAATTTCATGTGGTTTATTTCATATGGCCATATATTTTGCAAAGGGTGTTCTATAAAACCAAGGTTTACAATTTATGTGATGTAAGACTTTGCTGGAATATAAATGTAGAGCAACCAAAATATTGACCTTGCTATAATCTTGTTAAAATACTTGTGCCTTCACATGGGAAGGATATTGACCATATGTTAGGAAAGAAACACTTGTACTTTGTGCGGTATCCTTGTTTTGATTTTTGTGTTTAGAAATGTTTAGATTGGACCAACATCGAGAAATGAGTTTTAAATGTTGTGACTGAAGCTTTGAGAAGACCTAAAATCAGAGTGTCGTTCCATTTGGTTCCAAACTTTAATCCTATACCAGAGACTGGAAAGGAAGTGATGTATAGCACAAGATGCTTTACATAAATCACAGTTTATTTTAGTTTTACATGGAAAAGAAAGGTTGTGACAAGTTGATCGCAAGCTTTATTTTTTCTACCATCAATGACCATGTAAAGTTCTGCATGCGTGTTACATGCTCTGCATGTAAGCACAGTCTAATCCAATGTTCCAGAAAAAGAGAAGTTGCAAGTTTATTCCAATGTTACAGAGAAAAAGAAGTTGTAAGTAACAACTCAATTCCACGTTGTTTTCCTTATTTCATGTAGTTTAAAGTATAACATACTACCAGCTTTTCGTGTATGTTTGTTATGTTTTATTTCTGAGAAGATAAATAGTTCAGCTCCAAAAAAAAAAAATTGTTTACCTTCACAATAAAGGTAATAACGATATATATTTTTTGTCATGTGTTACTTATTTGGGTTTTATGTCGCAAACTATTTTGGTCTGTAGCATGCACTTGCTAGCTTGCCTTGTCAACTTCAAATGTACCATGAGAATGTGCAAGTCACATTTCACGTGTTTGTTATATCATGTATATCATACTGTACTTTTAAAATGAATTGTACATTGCAAATACGTAAGCAGGCCGACCAAAATTGTTTTGCCACAAAAGTAAAAACGAATTTACACTTTCCTCGTGTTCTCCAGAATGGTCAATTGGGAGTAAAATTGAACTTACACATAACCCCGATCAAAATGGACACATGGCCAAAGATGGTTAAAAATCAGAATAGTCATCTGGGATTAAAATCAAATTTACACATAACCCCGATCAAAATGGACACATGGTCAAAAATGAGTAAAAATAAAATTACTCAATAATAAAGCAAAACAAATTTTACTCTTCATTGGGTAAAAGAGGAGCTCAAATATGATCAAACTTTTACTCAACTAGGAGTGGTTAAAACTTTACTCAATTCTGACCATGTGGCCGTTTTACTCAATTTTTAGTGAAATTTTTCTTAGAGTGTAGTAGTAGAAGTAGTAGTAATACTACTAGTAGTAGAAGTAATAATAATAGTAGAAGTAGTAGTAGTAGTAGAAGTAGAAGTAGTAGTAAAATTAGTAATTATGGTAGAAGTAGAAGTAGAAGCAGTAGTAAAAGTAGTAGTAATGGTGGTAGTAGTAGAAGTAGAAGTAGTGTACACATATATGAATAGCAGCATCAGTATCATTTATCCATTTCAGGGATAGTTAGTAGTAGTAGTAGTAATAGTAGTCGTAATAGTAATAGTAGTAGTAGAAGTAGTAGTAGTAGTTTCAATAGTAGTTGTAGTAGTAGAAGTAGTAGAAGTAGCAGCAGCAGTAGTAGTAGAGTAGTAGCAGTAGTAGAAGTAGTATTAAAAGTAGCAGTAGTGATAGTGGTAGTATTAGATAGTAGTAGTAGTAGTAGTAGTAGTATTAGAAGTAGAAGTAGTGTACAAATAGATAGCAGCACCACTATTATTTTGCTTTTATTATATCTTTTTTATTCATTTCAGGGTCTCTTTGTGGCATGCATCTTCTGCTTCTTCAACGGCGAGGTAATGGTAACTCTGTCTAGGTGCATCACTAATTTTGCCCTGACACACACCTCTTCTTCTCTCGGTTCGGCAGCCAGTCCTCCCCGACAAACCAAAGTTAGTTCACGGTCCGGTAATTACAACAAAAAAGACAGCAAAAACAAGTAAATTGATAAGCGCACCTACCGAAGCTACTTCTTTTTTTTTTTCATCGTTGCCATGGTTACTTCATCTCATAGTGCCCTCCGTCCTGTTTGATTGGTTTTCACCCTTTTCCCTGTTTTGCATATTTTTAACTATAATCATTTTTTTTTGTACATGCTGTAGAGATGTTTTCGTGGTAACGTGTGCCTAGCCTGTTATGTTGAGTTAACGTCAATGCACGAACGCTACGTAACGGTGGCGCAGCGTGAGGGAAGGTTTCACTGGTGCAATCTTTATGTTGCTACAGTTAGGTGACAAATCTTACCGTTAAAAGAGCTTTATAGGCATATTATAAGAGTTATAACCCGTTGAATGGTACACTGTACAAGTTTTGTACGTGTGCATTTCATCAGCATCATTGATTGTTTCCAAACTCTTCTGTACAAAAAAAAAAAAGAAAAGAAATAGAGACAACTTCAAATTCGGGAGGAGAGTGAGTTTTTTTTTTTTTTTTCACCCAAAATATTATTTTGAGGAAAAAAGAACAATAAAGAGAAAAAAATGGAAAAAGATACGAAAGAGAGAAAAAAACATCGTTCGCTCAAAAATTGTCATCGATGGTGTCAAAGATTTATTAGCAATCTTCTTACAACGCAAACTTCTGGATTTCAGCTCGTCCTGCCAAAAAAAAAAAAAAAAAAAAATAGATCTATTTATCTGAGCGTTTCTAGATGATTCATAAGTACAACAAACACTGCAACATTCTCCAGCATGCCAAATAACAGCAAGCAAGCAAGCAAACAAACAAACAACAAACAAACAAACAAACAAAATAATGACGTCGAAGTCTACGTCCATGGCCAATGTTGCAGATTCCCCGAAAGCGACCATTCTGAAAATGGACGTAGAGAATCGTTGATGCATTCGCAGTGACTTGTATTGTCCCAGGAACACTTCAGGTAAGTATTGAAATAATAACGAACAGAGACAGAAAATTATTTTAATTCCTCGGGTCACTTTTTTTTTCTTCCATTAAGAGGTTTTGTGTATTTCACCTGCCCAAAACAATCAGTTATATACGATGTAGTGACGATACGGAACCATCTGAAGATTATTTTGTTACGGTACAACAAAAGATTGAAGTAGAATCGACAAGAAAAGAGAAAATGGACAGAGAACAAAGCAAAAATATCTATAAGACAAATACACACAACACACCAATTGTTTAAAGAACACTCCCGATAACGGACACGGTTATAACGAAATTCTCGTTAAAAGGAAGTAAAATCAATTCCCTAAATCTACCATCTATAATAATTAATATTTTTGTATATTTTACTGCTCGGCTATAACGAAATTTCGATATAACTAGAGAAAACTGATAGTCCCGATTACTTCGTAACAGTGGCAGTCGCCTAAACTGTTATCAATTCTTTTATGGAGGCATTTATTTACCTTTTGACTATGAACAGTTTCTGCAGTTTAATAAAGCAGGGCTTATGATTACATTCATTACCAGCTGTGTGTTAACTCTGCGGACATACGAATAATTATAGTTTGCCTTCATAGAGGAAGGGTTGATGCGCATAATAGCGTCTGATAATCCGATATCGGATCAGCGAGGGGCACAATTTAAGAGAAAAGCAATTATGTGCAAGGTGTGACAGACAACCGGTCGGTTGTCGTGGGGGCCTTGTGACAATATCGATGTCGATATGTACCGAAATACGGTGACCGATGTAACGGGTAAAATTAGATATCGGAAGTATTAATGGAAATTTGAAAGCATGCTGGCATGTTTCATCATAACCGAACGAGCTCCGGCCCCTCAAGTGTTTACCATGTAGATTTCATGCCATTCATCTGCCATATCATTTCATTCCAAAGCATGACACCAGTCCTCTAGTGAAATTTTATACCATAATATTTCCGGAACATTTCATCTTGTGCTATAGATATCAAAACATTTTTTTTCACATTGTTTGTGGTGTACCACGCCTTGTAGTTATCATTTGAAGCCATGTTCCATGGCTTTGTAGCCTTTTCACTTTTATTTTTTATTTTGTTATTTCTTTCTTTTGAAGATCAGTTTCATTAGAATTTAACCGAATTCGACAAATCGAAATAATTATGTTTTGCCCATTGGGTAGTACAGTTGTTTTAATATCACCCTGCTTGTTTATATTTACGTGTACCTAAATAATACGCCATATAGCGTTTGCTTGAGACTTCTTTGTCAAATAACTTTAGATGTATCATAGCCAGCATTAATATGACTGCGCAACCAATCATTGACCATTAATGTAAAACATACCGTCGTGTAATAAGACCCTATTTTGAAAAGACTATGTGATAGTGGCATATAGGAGACAGAAAGGTATGTGAATTAATATAATCGATTGTAAAATGATGTTCTCTATTTTTTTCTAAAGCAGAGCTTCCCCAATATTGATGTTGTGACGTCATGTGTCATCAATCTTTATCAACACGGGGCGGAAGTTGTGTCTTGGCACTGCGCAATAAAACACCAGTCTAAGTCCACGTTCCGCATTTTGTGCTAAACGTCTCTCCGTGCCAAACTTTAAAACTGTCAGTCAAGTAACTTGTCCCCTTTATACAATACTCTTTTCTAGCTGACCGTGAACAAGAGGTGTGCGTCTTTAGTATTCGTCCTTGTTTTCGTTTTCGTTGGGTATCTCAGTTCACAGTTTGTTGGGGTTTTGGCCATATTTTGCTTTTGTTTTTATTCCGTTCTCTTCTTTGTTTATATTCTGTTCGAAGCACTTTGCTACGCTGAATCAACACGTTAGGGAAATTGGTATATTATCTTTTGCTTTGAATCTTCTATTTCTTACTTTTATGTTTGCTATCATTCCTGTACCATCTGCTCTATTTTCTGCTTTATTATCACGCAATGTTCCTTCAACACTTCTTCTTTTTTTTTTCGTTTCTGTGTCCCTTACCCGCCATAGTATGTTGCATATATTTATATTGTGTATATATTATAAACCAGTATGTAGTGATAAGCAGACACCTGAACATAATTTTCCATCGCTCATTATAATATGTCAAATATTCCTAGGAACCACAAAATAATCTTATCAGACCACTTTAGTTTTACCAGCGACCCTTAGCGTCTTGTTGTATAGTTAGGTTGAAACTTGTATTGTTATTTATGATATTATTGCCATCTGTATAATTGCAAATAATAATTATTTCATCAACTTTCTTTCCCCTACATGATAAGCATTGGCGTAATTACTCTTGGTTCCAGAACTGAATCATGCTATGGCCCTCAGAAAGGAATGAAAATGTTGTATAAAAATTCTTTTAATACTCATAATAGAATTTCCTGTAAAGAACTGACTTTAGCATTTCCTACTATAATTCTTTTTATTATTGTTCCTCTTATTTCTTCCTTTAACCATGAGCCAAACTTTTATCTAACATTCTCTGTACCTTACCTTGATGCCTTGATGCAGTAATTCCTTGAAGCAGCTCTTATACGAAGCTATACTAGATCTATTCCTTTCCATGTTATAGACTGGGTAAACAACGTTTGCCGTATTGTCACATGATCAATGTAGGTCAAAATGCAGATCCGGCGGAAGTGGATGGCCCATCACTGGTGGCGTCGAGACAGTGACTTCCGGGGCAGGTACGCCAACACAACCACCATCACCGAGGCCTGCACAGTGACGTCGCCCTCAGGTGGTAGGATCGGCACAGATCAGGGCTGCCCGCTTTTGAAGAAGTCGCCGAACTTCATTGGCAACGGGTCGGCGCCGGGCGGCGGCCAACGGGGCAGCGCGGGCAGCGGGGTGAGCGTCAGTAGCAGCAGCGGCGGCAGCCTCTCGGTGAAATACAGGCCGAACAGCTGCATGAGTTCGTTGTCGAAGACGCCAGAAATTGAGGAAATACCCGAGGTCAAAGTCGAGAACTACACTTACAAGGCGAACGGCGATATCGTCAACGACCACGTTGTTCTTGACGACGATAACGCTGACGTTGGGAGTCCCCTAATGGAAAGTGTCGATTTAAATACGAGAACGACTGAAGTGTGAACGTAGCTTCACAAATCTCTTCTGGGAAGAATAGATTAAAACAAAGACCTGGATATGATATCTAAAGTGAAAGTTCGAGTTTCTCGAACAAAGTCACCTGTTGCCCGTCAGACGTTACGTACTTCTCGACACACGTTATAGGTTCTATTCAACCAAATTATGCCTACGGGAATGTGGCAAGGTTCTGAACAATTGCTATACAGACTTCAGAGTCTTGTTGGCAATGGGCTACAATGTAAGTTGCAGGCGAAATCGTGTGCTGAGTCATGGGACGCGAAAAGTTAGCGAAACCATTGTCCTGAGGAATTCAACATGTGGGATGTTATTACAAGTAGAGTGACTAGCCGAAATTGCTACATTTGAGCAGTCATCGGTAATCGATAACAGGTGTACATCAACAAGAACAATAGCAATGAGTCATCAGTTATTATAATATAATAAGTGAAGCAGCTCGTTCGACGCAAAACTGTGGTATTTTGTATCGATTGTGAGCTTGACAGCCGTGCTTAATATGTGTTTGTTTTGATTCCAGTTTTCTTGAGGAACCTTCTTTTCTGGAATAGTTTGTACATAGTCACGCATGCCTGATTTTCAAGTGTCCAACTCGTGATTTGGCCGGCTCGTCATGGCGATGGATTTTGAAATATTTTTCGTTCGTTCGTAAACTAGTACTCTTTTATGTCATTGTTATTTAAACAAAATGTCGGCGATCATTATCATTAATTATAGTTATTCGACCCAGACACTCAATACGTACAGTCTGCACTGTGGAATCATTTCCTTGTCACTTATGCTCGATTTTTTTTTAAAGCATTGTTGTTTATGTGTTTTTTTTTCTCTTTATGTCAATAATGAAGCAGATCCTAATCAAATGTTTGGTTGAGAGCGTACACTTGACCCAGTATTTAATTTACCTAACGCGTAATATTATCATTTATGAGAGGTCATTAGTACGCAAAATATACTTCGGCTTGAGAGCTTCTGATTAATACTTTGAGCAGAGGTGACTCCAAAATAATAATATTCACTGAGGGGTGCAGCCCCGAATTGAGTAATACTTTTGGAAGCACCGAGGCCTATAATTTTAACCAGAAACTCGAAATTAATCCTAATTGGATTCAACGAGTTCAGAGTGTTCTTTCCATATGAATTCATGGCATTTACGCAACAGTCCTTGTGGAATGTTAGTGTAGATGAATCAGTATCTTGTCATCATTGAACTGGCACCTCTGAATTTACTGTATCTGAAAAATGAAGAAATATTGAAGAAATTGGTAAAATTCTATAACTCTGCACAAAATCAAACAGATATTTGAAATAAGAATGCAATACTTTTTGGGAAAAAAACCCCCATAAACTTCAATAATCATTCTATTTATATTAGATAACATCTTGCCAATCCAAGAATCAATTATACATACGACAATAAACATCAATTTGAAAGAAAGAACAACACAGGGTTCAAATGAAAGATGATTCTTTAACTTTACCCTATGAAATATGCTAAATGAGATCAATAAATATAGCAAAAGTCACGATCAAAAGACCCGGCAGCAAACAAATTAATCAGAAAAAAGGGTGCAGGAATTGCATAGATTTATTATCAAACAAATAAACACAAATAAACAAATTCACCACATCAACAATTAGAGCTTGCATAATGAGTAGTGCAGTTATCAGCCATTACTCAAACATGTCAAACTGGCACATGTGTTTCCTTTGATACACATTGCTATGGACAAAATGTGTGTTTTTCTGTTTCATACATTGTCTGTGCTGCGTCGAGGTAGATAGAAAGAAAAAAAAACCTAATATTTAGTATTTTATATTCAAAAGCTCAGTAGCAGAAAACTGCTTCCTAACTGAAGTAATAGTAGTATACAAATGTCAATAAGATATTCTAGTATTTTGTCATTTACCAATTGTTGTTTTTGGATATAGAACTTGACTTCATGTTTTTACTTACATTAGCCTAGATAGCGTACTATGTAGCCGAAACAGAAAGGGAGGGGGGAGGGGGGAATACTAAAACAGTGCCAAAAGAGTCGTCAGTTGTGTGCTTTTAGGTATGGATAATTCGTTTCCTGAAAAATCATGTTTCTTTTTGGAGAGACATTGAATTTGATATGTCGCAAAGCCATTTTTTTTATGTTGATGGGCAACGGAATGAAAATGGCATGATTATATTATTTGTATAATATGTAAAACGTGGTTGGAAAGCCTTGGTCTCATACAAACAAGTTGTATTTACAAACAATGACTTTCCCATTTTGAATTACCTTACCGGTTGGTTCATTCTGCCTTGGAAAGGTTTTGTGTCAAACTTTGATAATGTCACAAAAAGGTACTTTCAGACGTAGCAGCACGAGTAGTTTGTTAGACTATGCCAACTGTTATAATGATTATAATGATTGACAAACAAATGTGCGCTTTTATACATCATAGTTATTGTCAGCCTTTATTTTGGGCATTCTCATTACTACGAAGTGGTGCGAGGATGCTTTACATATGGGTCTGGGAAAATACCTGACGGCAAACGAGGAAGTTTATCTCCTTGAAATGTGTGCTTTAAACTTGTTCTGAACTATACTAACTTTATAAAGAGATCAAGACACGCTATAATAGTCCTCATATGCTGGTCAATTGCGGGCAATTATAGTATATTGTAGTTGCATTAAAGAACGGACACAAGGACCCTCGAGTGTTTATGATATGATATTTATATTCATTGATCTCCTCATTGCTTTGTTATCTTAGGAGTGAGCAAAATTAGTCTTTGATTAATAGAACAAATTTAACAAATCCATCTCAAACCGAGTACGAATAAAATAAAATCCCACAAACAAATAAGTATAGTGAGGATATTTCTAGATCTATTTTTGTCATTTCATGCATTTGTCTTTAATCCATTATGTTTTTACAATTAACTTGCGTTTTAAGTCGTAATTTTAATGTCAACGCTACCGTTAAATTCAAAATGTATGTACAGAGACAGTCACTGTAGTTAAGTTTCACAAAGAGAAATGTTAAATGCTGCCCTCAACGATGTCGTAATCATCATCCGTGACCGCTTTGAAACAAGCAGCTGCTGACGTGGTACGAGTATCTACGGAAATTTTGTATGGAATACTAATTATGTGTATCTTTTCATATATTGCATGTTATTTCTTCCCTGTGAATTTGATGACTGTTTGTAACTCCACATGTGCGATATTTAAGAACTTCTTGATGCATTGATATCCTGATAATAAACCTGAGGTTTGGCCTTGAAGGTCTAAAGCTCGTCTGACAACACGCCACAAAACACACGGCGAATTTTGGCTCCTGAAATATTTTAGAGAAATGACGAAAACAAAGAAGAAAAATAGACTGAAAAAAAGTGAAGAAAAGGAATAGCTCCTCATTGGGACAGACAGACATCTACAGTATCTCAGCGTTAGGTACAAGCGTCTGATAGTTTAAATATCTGTAAATCTAGGATTAAACTGGACATTTTTGTGCGTTCGACAATAGGAATTGTATGCGTTCCTTGTCGACTGTGGTAGAACTTGCTCTTAAAATAGATGTTCGTGCTTCAATGTTTGCAGCTATTCTTAACTGGCTAGAGAGCTATTGATAGATCTTTATAGGGAGTAGTTTTCATTATTTTGCATACCATTGCTGAAGATTTGATATTGTGTGTGTGTGTCTGTGTTTGTCTGTGTGTCTGTGTGTGCGCATGCGGGCGTCTGTGTGCGTGTGTACGTGTGTACGTGTGTACGTGTGTTGTGTGTGTGTGTGTGTGTGTGTGCGTGTGTGTGTGCGCGCGCGTGAAGTTAGGGGACGAGACTTACTAATATTAATGGTAAAAGTTGATGACTCACAAAACAAGAATGTCACAGCGTTTGAGTTCATCGACCTATGGTCACCATGGAGAGTGGACCGCGCCCATTTTTTGTTTGTTGTTGTTTTTTTTTTGTTTTTTGTTTACAAAGTCACTAAAATATCTTTGGAATTTGGTGTGTTTCTTTTTGTCATCTTGTTTTTCTCCCATTGATATTGTCGGTTATTTTTGCTGCTAGAGCTCAATGGACAGCATTTAGCAGCTGCACTAACTTTGCATGGCGTCCTATTGGAACTGAGATTATTCAATAAATTTGCAAAGGAGGGCTCCTGCCTCTGAACCTGTGAAGAAATGTTTTGAGTACTTGACATATTATCTGGTAATATCAATTGTTCAAAATGTTATTGATTGGTGTACAATGAATTGTAAAAACAAAACAAAAACAAGAAGAGATGAAATCATTTTGTACGCAATGATGATATGAGTGCGATAAATTGCCTATACAGACACCAGAAATATAATCTCATGTTATCTTTGCAAAGACTGAGTGAACTGTTTTGTTTATTTACCATGCGTTTCAATTGTATAGTGTATATATGAAGAGCTTTCTTCAAAAAGGCGCTAAATCCATCACTTTTCAATGGATTTAGCGCCCTTTGGAAGCAAAGTCTTCACATATATATATTATATATATATATATACATACATACATACATACATGATAATTATGCTATACTACATTGTGTGCGTGTCCGCGTTAATGTGTATCTCTGCCTATGAAGGGCTGCCAGCTCTCACTCATTGAGAGTGAGACTCACTCATTTTGGTCCTTTCCCACTCTAAAACTTTATTTCGTTTGCATGCATTTCTATTGATCTCACTCATTTTGACTCCTAGATTATAGCATTGGCCTATGGGAGTCTAGTTTCCAATGTTGGCAGCCCTGGCCTATGTATAATGTCTACAAGAGGGTAGTTTTCGTATCCATTTTTTATGGCATATTGCCCAGAGAAGATCTATCAAAACGTTTTAACATACGTAAAAAGGGCATTGTCACTACAAGTTGACTGTAGCAGGGTTATAAAAAGCAGAATAGTGAAAGCGTAACATAACATGGGACATGAATAAGAAATCCGCGGGATGTTACATTTCCACATTGCTTCAGCAAAATGTACCACCATCGTGTCCAGGTCAGACAAGATGACAGGAGTCTTCCAGGACTAATCTCCCATTCACTTGCATAACAATCTAGGTGATTTTTGTTTGTTTGTTTGTTTGTTTGTTTGCTTGTTTGTTTGTTTAATAAGAAATCACTACCAGTTTGATATCAGTGCCTATCCTATGCAGTAAGTTATTACAGTGTTCAAAAAAAAAAAAAAAACATTCGCAAAGAAGATTTTTATTAACAAAGTGCTGTGGGTTGAAGGAACTTTAATTATGGACCAGAATATTTGTTTCTTTAATATTATTGCTTTTTTTTTCCTCAATACCCAATAATGGGAGTTATCATATCACTCTTTTATAGAAATTACAAAAGGTGGAAGCATAAGTAAACACCGAGGTGCCTGTAAGCCGATTTTATTTAACGTCTAATGTTCGTGAGGGATTATCAGACTCTTTTAACTTTAACATCATTGAATGATGTTTTCGATTAAATAATTTGTCTTCGACAAAATTTTTGTCGAAGTCAACTTTTAGGAAATGTAGTGGCAATGCACAGTCCATGTTCTTAGTGCGCACCAAACAAGGGTCTATTTGAAAGCTCCTAATCAGAACAACCCACCGACCGAACTATTCGAAATTCCTCCATCCGCGTGTCTGTGTCTTCCCTCTCTTCTTCTCTTTCCCTCTCTCTCTCTCTTCACACTCTCACCCACCCACCCCCTAAAAAAACACACATACACACACATTTGACACACAATTTCCCTCTCTCTTGCTCTTCTCTCTGTCTGTTTATTTATCTGTCTCTCTTATTCAAAATGCTGTTTCAAACAGCTCACATTTTCCCATCAGTACGTTAATTCCACATTATAAACGTAATTGCGTGCGTGCGATTGATTGGTATTCCATTCTTTCATACGGTCTAATCGTGTTTTTACTTCCGTATTGAAAATGTCGCAGACATAAGATACACGAGCCAATTCTCTCGTAGATTGATTATACAGTCTAAAATGTATATCATATCATTCGTGGAGTCGAATACTTTATTAGCTAGCGATCTAACAGTCTCCAAATCAAGCAATGTTTATTAAACATAAAAACAAGGCCAACCTCAAGCTTAGTACTAATAAAAAAAGTGGGGATAACGGCTTGGATACGAATATCCTTGAGTAATCTCTGAATACCACTCCTTCACACACTAGTACGCGAGACTAGTATATCATAGTTCGAGTATGAACAAACCCTGAACCAAATAGCTAAATAATGCCCATCCCATTACGTCATTGTACAATTCGTGTTTTTTTTTGTGTAACAACGTCGTTTATATTATCACCTAATGGTTTCACTCTTATTTCAAACGAATATTTTCAAAGCGAAGCGTTGCGATTGAAAGGGAAACCAATATTTCATTCTCGTGTTTTTTAAAGCTACTTAGCGATCTATTTTCATTGTGTGCTGTTCCCTAAACCAGGAAGGCAGTTGCAATCAAAATTTGGAAATGCTAATTATCATGCCAGTTTTGGTCGTCAACTAAGAATGACACTGAATAAAATTCGAAAAGCTTTTGTAGAAAAGAAGATAGGTTTAGATAGTAAAGATTAAAGGCCTATTCCGTAGAAAAAAAGCGAGCTGTTTGGTTGCAAACAATAAAGAACTGTTTCCATGATATAATTGTCTAAAAGGTTGCTCATTTATTTTGATTCACTCTTCAGTTGTCAGAATGATTTGATGTTAGTTCTATAATATATCGCAGAATGGGGATAAAGTCTCGTGTTACTTTTTTCATTGTAAGGTTTTTTTGAGATTCTAGAAACAAATCAGAATCACCATACAACTACAATCAATGTAACAATAACATCGTCAACAACAATAACAACGGCAGCGTCAATTGTCAAAAATACAGCTGCATGGGCAAACTATTATACACGAACACATAAATAAGTCTAAACCAGTGTACATAGCTACGTTGGGATGATATTTACATGACTGGAATGATTAAGAAGACGCGTTTCACCACGCTTTCATGCGTATGACAACACGAAATGGATGAATTATTCAAACCGAGTCGGATCGCCACATTTGTATTCGAAGAGTATTTCTAGAATAGAATCATTGATGTTTTTTTTCTTTCTCTCTCTCTTCCTCTCTCTCCACCTCTCTCCCCCCCTCTCTCTCGCTATCTATTTCGCTCTACTTCCCTTTAGTTAACAAATTCATAACTCAGTTTTACATAATCTTACCATTCTATTCAAAATGCTTGATCATAAATAGGGCGTGAGAGGAGAACTGCATCAGATGTAACTACAAACAAGAAAGGAAGAGAAGAGAAAAAAACCCTCTTCAACAAACTTACAAACAAATTAAAAGAACAGATGACAGCATTAGGTTTCTCCTCGCAGCCTCTTCGAATCTTTCTTAAATAAATACAAGTGACACTCTTCAACGCATTCAAATCTAGCTACATAATTTCCGTCATGAACATCTTTTACGCCCCGGCACGAGTTGCCTTTTATGTAAGAACACCGAAGTGTGATGACTTTAGCTATTCGTCGTCATGGAAACTGATTCTACACAACCTCATATTGGCTCGAGTGTTAATGCGCGCACCTGGTTCCAACCCAAGCTAAAAACAAAAGATTGTGTAATCATCACTTCGGTATTCCATTTCGCTCTATTCTTTGCTCGCTATTTACACAGTTATTCATCTCAATGTCATCTCAATAGCCTTGTCAGGCAGAGATAAAAGGCGTGGAATAAGTAACATTGTTTTCAGTCTATATTTAGCACATTAGAGGCATTCCAACTACGTAAAAAAGACGAACAAACACAGAACCTTTATAATAACTCTCTCTTTAGCTTTGTACAGTGTATCAAAACAGCAGTGTAAGTACTAGCCATGGATATCTTACGCATTCTCAGTATTGGCACATTGCGTAAAAACACAAATAATCATCACAGAATACACAGATATGATTCACAAGTATGTACAAGAAAAATCCAAGTAAAACTTCACGCTCTGTTGAAAAACAAAAACAAAACGACATTCATTACATCCAAAGTAGATCATCATGGGAAGAAAATTGGATATCCTTCATGATTGATGCAGTAACGTTATATCTTTTTTTCCCCTAAATATGAATGCAGGCTTACATTTCTTACTATTTCACCTTCGCCTGTGTCACAGGTGTAATGACGATAATTACAAAATATTATTATTACGTCTACTGATTTTCAGACAAGACCGTTAAAACTTGCCACTTTTTTCTTCTTTAAATCAGTTCAGAACAATAAGTTTCATGGGACAAACTATGGTCGAAATTACGCCATTGACTTAATTGTGTTTCAACTGCTTCTTTTGTGTCTATTTGAATGGGAAAGAAAAAGTACGGAATCGCTCGAAGAAAAAAAAAATCCGACCATTCTTCCATTGTCCGAAAAAAAAAGATATATGGTCACGAACAATGAAATAACAATGTCAAAACAAACACCTTAAACATTTGAAAATTTACATCATCAAATCAAGGTATAATCATAACCATCGCCATCTTTAAATCGAATGGTGCGCAATGTTGCACGCACTCTCTAAAAGCTGACACCATTTATCACGCAGTGTTACTTATCCCAGGCCTTGGTCTTTCAATGATACGATGTAAAATGATACGCATTTTTAATGGCCTGGCCAGCCCCGGAATGAGGTACTGTTTTATTCAATAATCTGCTTTTGTAAAAAGCATTTTATTCTGACTTGTAGAAACTTTTCTATCCTTGCCTTTTAGATATCTTTAATATTCACAACCTGAGCTAATTTGTCGTAAAACGATTTACCTCAGAATTTAGTATATTGTTATCTTTAGAACCCTATAGACGGTCGTAACATTTGAAATTTCAGAATTATTTTCAAGTCAAGTATGGTGCGCAGCAGGTCATGCTTGGCGCCTATGAATCTATTCTAAAAGTCGGGGGTAACCTATTCTGACAGTCCGGGTCTACCATCGATAAAGGGTCACCTTTTGTTTAACTTAGCTTATAGAAGTCGGTTCTCGCGAATCACAAAGCACCAGCATTATAGCAATATCCGTCTCAAGACATTTCAGTTCGCAGCTGTGTTATCCACAGTAAGCAAGTTTGCATGCAGTTCTACTTTGCGCATGACCAGAAAAAAAGGTGGGTTTTAAATTTAGTGAGATAAACATCTGTGATGTAATAATTATCCAAGCATGTAATGCTTATAAATGTTGCTTGCTATAGCCCGTACAACTGACAGCGAGCCTGTTGTTTGGCAATAGTAATAGAAAGAGGTTGTTAATGCATTCAATACAAAACAATGAAATCGATGTATGCCGGAGTGTCAATACTCTGGTCACCTGGTCTATTCGCAAGTTATTCTTTATTTGAACATGAATTCCTTAGATTGTTACGTCGGACAAGCCTTTGCATTATGTCGCTTTGTGAGCAAGTGAAGCACCTAACCAAATGAGAAAAAGAAAGGCCATTGGTTACAATGTGCACATAAGTTGATAAACAAAGAGCAGTACTCTGCTGGCTTTAAATTGCGAGCACGTATTTAACGAGTGCGTGCCGATAGAGGGCGTTGCCAGAAGGACACGCACACACATCACTGTGGACAAGTTTGCATCCTGGCAGATCGGTTTTATTTTGATTTTCAGTAAGTGGGCATTATAACGATACGCACGCATCCACTGTCCCATTTCACTCTGAGCTCACAACCCGATACACTAGTTGAAATCATTACGTCAACGTACAATACAAACAATAGGCCTACTACATGTATAATATAACGATAACGATTTACGCCGTGTTGGTGTTAATAAGAACAAGCTATTCAAAACATGAACTCGTGTAGGTATCCAGCATCTGTTGTGTAGGTCTAATCGTCACTGACATCTATTGAGAACAACGTATTCGTTTGCGCTCTGTGATTTCGCACCTTCCGTGTTTTCAGGCAACCCTTAAAAGTCACGCAGGGTGTCGTTAAAAGCCTGCAAGATGTTACAACATTGAATACATGTTAGGCAGTACTCAGTTCACGCCTATTCGAGCGGCAAAGGTTTTACAGTATAATGGGCTTCCACCTGAGACGTGTAACATCATTAAGTAATCAGAGCTTACACGAACTAGGCATCAACTATTCATGAAAATTGCTTCACGATAACGGTAGTTCCGTGGCACAACAAGTAACATACAAAAATCATTATCAAAGTGTAGGTTACCATCTGCACAGAACGAATACAGGACTCTGAAAGTAGCCGCCTTCAGTTGGCCATTCTCCAAGGTGATTGCTTTTAACAACATAATGCAACAATGGAGGTTTGATATCAACTATTGGCTTATCTAGCTAGGCCAAAATTGAACTGTTTTACCATGTATTGATGCAACAAGGGCGTACGAAATTGTATTTGCAAATACATTTTTACCACTCTGTTAGAGTGACATGACTAATTAATGTAATATACATGTAGCGCATTCGTTTTATTTCGTCTAGTTCGAGCTTATATAAGTATGGTGTTATGGACAGAAAATGAATAAAGTAAAGTATTCACCAAGCATCTTTTCGATGGATGAAACAAAACTGGTATACGAGCTAACCCTATGAAGACCTCATTTGATGGCTGCGTTATTTCTTATACGTGTGGACGCCAACAAGCATCAATGTCATCTTTGCTTCTTCGTTTTCCCTTATAGTGGGGTGGCTTAGTGAAATTATCGTGACACGGCGGACAAAAGCATGATTTTTTCACCAAAGGTACTTCATGATGTACCTTCTCAAAAAATAGGGTGCTCCAAGAAAATTGATGCTGGGAAGGAGGTCAAAGGTCAATGACCTTTATTTGTGAAATAGGTTTTTTGGCTATTTCTCAGGTCAGGAATATCCAATCTGGATAAAACTTGGCAGGAAGAATATTGAGAACAAGTAAAATATTTTGATTGAATTTGGGGTGAATTTTCCAAAGGTCAAAGGTCAAAGGTCAATGAACTTTTTCTAAAAATCATGTTTTTGTTTATTTCTCCAGGTAGGAAGATTCAATTTTCACAAAATTTGATATGAACGTTATATAGAAGGTACCAAGAGTATAAACCAGGGGTCAAATATAATTGTTGATTTGTGCGTTGCCATGGCAACCCAAAACGAGGGTTTTTGATTGAAGTTAGTTACAGGAGGCTATTTTCCAGTTTGGAAGAGATTCCATTTGAATAGGTACAACTGATCAACGGGATGTATAGAGGTTTGAAATACTTTTCATTAGTGTTAAGTGGTATGTTGCCATGGCAACTACATATATAGATTTTGGTTAAACTTAAAGGAGACTTCAGAACTTATGAATTTGAAGAGATTTCCATCAGGGTTGGTATAATTGATCAACAAAAAAGTCGCCAGACAAAGATTTGTCACCTTTATAGCATGTGGGTTGAGTGAATGCAGCAACAATAGTAGAACACATCAGTGAGAGTTTGAGGAAAATTGGACAATCCGTTCTAAAGTTATGAATTTTTGAAGTTTCTGCTCATGCAGTCGAGGCTGGATGAGAAGACTACTATACCTTGTAATGTCACATGTGTACAACGATATAAAGAATGAATAAAGAAAATTCAACATAAATTATTTTCGCTTACAAAAGGATACTCGACTTCTCTTTCAGAAGGCAGGGGGAATAATTTTACCCTTGACATACGTAAGTAGCAAGTCAAAGAAACTATGTGAACTTTATTCAAAAAGTATGGTTTTGTGAAATTCTCATTTCATTTTCCTTAGAATGTGTGCATGTGACATCATACACTGTGGTAGTCTTTTCATCCAGCCGCGACTGTGCAGATACCTTAAAAAATCATAACTTTTGAACGGATTGTACGATTTTTTCCAAGCTTTCTGTGATGTGTCCTACTAATATTGTTGTATTCACTGAATCCACGTGCGCATGAAAGTGGACTTGTCCTTTAAGGACAGATTCTGAAAGAGCAGACTGTAAGCTTTAAAATGATGTATCACACAATTCAAAGGGATTCCCCTAACCTATCTAAATAATAATACCGGTACTGGAAAGAAAGCACACACTCTGGATAAGTATGAACTGAGAAAAGAGGCTGCATTGTCTATTTTAGCGTTTAATCTTTACCAAGCTGTCTCATGTCATTATGTTCATCTTTTCTTCCCCCCTCCAATTTTCATTTGAGTTTGCCATTATTAATTTTTGATGATAAGAACGATGCCACAAGGCATTGTTTCTTAAAAATGCTTCAACTGCTCCTTCAGGTCCAAAATCTACATCAATATATATTATTTTCCTGATCTCCTCAACATTTTCCAAAAATAAAGCATACACCTTTTATGCACTGAGTCCTCCTTTTTGTGGATAATTAAAGGCAAAAACCCAAAATTAGTGCTTGAAAATTATTCTTAAGTGTAAGTTACGGATACAAAGAACCTCTGTAAAAAATGAATCTGTATAATCAATGTTAAGTATTGTTAATAACACAAAATGTGAACAATATTTCTATGATAACATGTTTCCAGACTAAACCGTCCGCATTTATGCTTTAATGAGAAAAATACTGATATCTCTTTATATGTTTGCTTTGATTGCAAAAACTGTATATGGTAGGATGTCTTGTGATACAACTGGGGGGCATTTCATGAAGCGTTTTGTCAGATATTTCGTCTGACAAAATGTTAAAAGCTACTGAAATCCTTGCATCTGATTGGCTGAGAGCATTTTTGTCCGACAAGTTGTCGGACAAAAATGCTTCATGAAATGCCCCCCAGGGGGGCATTTCATGAAGCAGTTTGGTCAGATATTTTTCTGACAAACTGTTACAAACTACAGAAATCCTTGCATCTGATTGGCAGAGAGCAAATTTGTCCGACAACTTGTCGGACAAAATGCTTCATGAAATGCCCCCAGACCTACACATATTATGCATAAAATGTGATATCCTGAACATTCTTTTTTTCAAGTCACTCTCCCAAAAGTGTATAATATAGGACCTTTAAGTTTTTCTTGTGTTTGTTCCTGGCAGATTACTAGTACACAAATGCTCCAATCCATGATGACCTAACGGAAATTAAGGAAATTAAAATGAATATACTGAAAACCAAAACTACAAATACTAATAACTTACTTCATTCTTCTCTCCCCACCCCACCCCACCCCTTCTTTTTGGTTTCTTGATATACTCGTAGATCTAGCTGACTTTGATAATTGTCATTATGTAACATCATCTTCAATTGACAAGGCGATAAAACTTAACAATCATTTCATTATGCTGCTCGACTAATGGGGTTAGTTGAACTATATTGTTTTTAATGTACTATACTTTTTCCTCCTATCAATCACATGTATTTTGGGTGGAATGTATTTTGACATAAAGCATCATAGAATCAACCGCCTTTGGGGTCGGGAATTTTGTCATATCATATTGTGATTTAGATTCTGCTCTATGCCGATTTTGTTTTATTTCTATCAACTTTTTAAACTTCCCCATAGACTTTGTTCACCAGCCAACTACATCCCACCCTCTTTGGATAATGTGAACCAATCAAACATTGCTTTTACTTTTTAATAACATGTCTATACATAGCTATCAGACCAAAAATATTCAAACCGCTTTAAGTCTTTATGAGTGAAATTACAAATATCAATATATTTTTAAAAATATTCAAATTGTCTAAATTCAACTTCATCTATGAAAATAGACTTTTAACCTTTTTAAACATTTGAATAACCCCCACAAGAAATAAGAAACATATAAAGAGGGGAGGTGCGGACTATAAAAATTGCTTACGGGAACCAGGTAATCCCTGCGCTAAACCTATGGAATTCACACAATCTTGGAGGAAACGGGTTAAATTTGTTAGGAAATATGTAGGTCAATACCCAAAACCTTAAGTTCTCAATGGAATATGCAGCTCTTCTACTGGTAAACTAGTAGTTCTGGGAGAAAAAATGAACTGTGACATAGTCCTACACCTGGCTCAGTCATTGCCCAAGATTTAAAGTATCTGAGCCAGAGTCACATGTCACTCTTTGCCATTTCTCTACAGGAGGTAGACAGTACTAAAAAAATCCTTTACCAGAAATTATAGGAAATTATTTAATGAAAAGGTGCTTAAGAAAACTGGACTATTCCAACACACCTCCCTCAGGTCTGCAACACAGACTAACCACCTGTTACCATAGGAAAACCAGTAAAAATGGTGTATTACTGTAAACATGCACACAATATGTCGTATTATGGGTCTGAATTTTAAGACTAGCAACCATGTACATTGCATTGCATTGTACAGAAACCTGGCGAATGCCCTGTGTATAGTCTTTGAATTCAGACACTATTGTTATGTACAAATTAAGGGCATTTTCTCATCTTTTCTGTTAGCGGATTTCTTGGAGCACCCCCTAATTTTGATCCTCATATATATACAAATGTCTGAGGAAAAAATGACACTTTTGTCCGGCGTGTCACGATTATCAGTATATTTGTCACTAAGCCACCCCACTATTATGTAAAATAAACTCAAGAACCTTCAGGCTTGCTGTTACGCCGTTAGATTTACTTCATTGCATCTCTCACTTTCTTTCGTTCCCGTTATTTTCTATCATTTTTTCATGTCAGTTGAAAAAGTGTGGAAATCAGCTGATGACAAGCTTACGGGTCCAGGTAAATATCTCGTTCTAAGCCCGAGTATACTCGGGAATCGTCCTCAAAGGGATATAGTCAATGACAATTTTAGTAACTCTCGACGATTAAAGGCGCGTTTTGAGAAACGGATTAATATCAACAGACAGCATGAAGATGATAGCTGATAAAAACTACGACACACTACGGAAACCATTTAACATGCTGCACTCGCATGAGACCTTTGGTCCTGGTATTATGAATACATTTTTTTTTTCACGAACTGTGTGCCACTTTCTCAGCAAAGAATGCCTAAAAAACAGCGTGACATCACTTTGAAAACACGTTCACAAACACGTATAAAGTCGTAGACAATAAATATTTCTGTTTTTGTATGTACATATCCCAGCATAAGGAATCACTCCCAAAGAAGTCGTTGACACCCAATAAAGAGATCTTTATCTGTTACTCAGCATAGAGGGGCGAGAGCCCCGCCTTTCCGTAAAGCCTTTTCATAGGCAAATCCATAGCTGAAAGATGTGAAGACTCGCCCGTTTAAAGAGGAAGTATCCGTACTGTTCAGATTCTGCACATGCTGACACAAACTATATCCTTTTTTTTTTTTATAATTGTCTCTTCATACTTTGGCACAGAACACTGAGAGCTGCAGCTAATATCAAGATTTCTCGATGAACTCTCATCCCCGGGCGACCTCTTATTCTATTTAATGTTTTTTTTTTCCTCTCTTCCTTCTTCGTAGCGAACGAACCTCAGCTTTCGACGCACTCGGCCGTAAACGGTTTCATCTCGGTGTACTGATCGGCCACGGTCGTGGAGTGATCGTGAGTGCTTCGGCGATACGAGACGGCCATGACCACTTCGGACGTCGTCGGCACGCCGCAGGAGCCGTTGGTGGTGTGAAAGTGGTTGCTTCGGCGCGGCGTCCGCTTCCCGTGTTCGTCGAGACTTGCCAGCACCTTTCGTTTAACCAGCTTTCGCACCTGCCAGTTGACAAACATTATAGTTCATACTATTAACACTGAAACATACATTATTGTCAGCTAAGTTTGTTTCATATCGTATCATGAGGTAGGGACTAATCATGTTTTTTTCTAATGCTGTATTGTGTATGATAGGTTTAAAGCCTTTGACATACTAACATACATAATTAGCCTCGTATAGTGTCATTGAGAAAGTGAAAAGAAGATGCTTGAAACAAGCTTAAAATAGAGTTTTCTTTTTGACACCTTCAATGACCCCATGTGGAAGACACATCTTATAGGATACATGGATGAAAATGATTACATCACAGTATTTGTAAGCGATCGCACACACGCACAGAAGTATACGAAATGACTGTACTGCAAGAAGCACACAAGAGACAGAGCCACACGGGAAGCTGTCAACATTTTTTTCTCCCTCCATCAGTGCACAAATGTTACTCGTTTGAATCTAGATTTACAGGTTCTCTTGATGTTTCCTTGAAAAAAAATCTGAGCTACATGGTCACCTTTCAAACAGTGAAAATCTGTTCATAACCGGATACATTATCATTCACTACTATTCCCATAGACACTAACGTATGATAAACCTGAAGTTCTTCTGTCTTTTTAGGGGCATGCATTTGATCATCATCGTACAAATCAGTTAGCGATGTGCGACAATATCTAAAATAGAGCCGCCGCATTGTCTGAGTGTCTTAGGTGAGGGTTTATATGCGTCTTGTGCTGTCATAAGTGAGTGCGTGTGTGTGTGTGTGTGTGTGTGTGTGTGTGCGCGCGTGCGCGCGCGCGTGCGCATGTGTTGGCTTATTGATATAATTCCGTGACGTTACCATGGTCGAACACACTTGGAAAGGAGTGATGTTCATTATTCTTAAGGTTCATTTTAATTCGAAAATGACATAAGATTCGTCATTCCTAATTTTCATTTTTCCGAAACACACAATAATCCGTATACTTAGATGTTCGTTAGTCCGAAAATGAAAAAAGAAAAGAAAAAAGAGCTCGTTAATCTGAACAATGCCCTTGTTGCGTTATCCGGAAAGTTCATTATTCTGAAGGTCCGTAATTCCAAAAATGAAATAAGGTTCGTTATTCCGAAGGCTCGTTGAAGAGGTCGAAACAAAAAAAGAACAAAGAACATGCTAACGAACCATTTTCGGATTAACAAAACTTCGGAATAACAAAGCTTCGAATAAACCCTTGGAAATACCCTGATATGAAAAGCAGTACTTCTTCGATGGAAGCATATATAAAATATCTTACCTCGGTATTCATAAAACAGTAGATCACAGCCACAAAAACGCCCTGGAAAATATTAACAAACAGGAAAAAAGAAAGAAAGAAAGAAAGAAAGGGATGAAGATAAAAGTGTCTCGGCATTGGAAAATATGCATTTTCTTCTTAAAGGGGGGGGGGGGAGGACTCGCGATGAATATATCCAGCTTTAAACTGAACATGCCTAAAAAAAGAAAAATATGAGGCAAAACATGACATGAAGAAAATTACAATGATATACCTATCTCCCTTTCCTTTCGGCTGATACATTGTTATTCCATGAATAAAGATGAGATATGCGTCTTCCGAAAGCGGGAAAAATAATGTGAATTGTACAGATCCTCCGCACGCTATACCACAATGACGTGAATAGAATAATCTTATACCATTACTGTTCCACTACAGACTATACTATAATCAATGAGTTTATATTGATTGTTTTGTAAGTTTTATCCATAATATCGTATTAGATAGGGATCAATATTGTCAAATTGTGTTCCTTTTTTTCTATAGCTTGCATAATGTTTAAGTCTGTCTTTAAAGAAAGAAAGAGAGAGAAACAAGAATAATGAAGAAAGAAACAGAAGAAAGAAAGAAACAATCGCTGATTAAAAAGATAATTGAAGTGACTCTTTATTTCCAAGTGTGCTGATGGGTGCGTTTGTGTGCAGTGGTGTGTGCACGCACGCATGTGCCTGCGGTGTTTCTCTCTAATAAAGGAAATGCCAACTGATTATTGTCCTTCTGATTATAGTACAACGTCCCTGCAATTACACGTTTTCATATTGTCGAAAATGTGTGTATTTTTAATAAAGTGCTCCTTCCAATTACCGTCATAAATAAAAATGAAAGATTAATGAAATTACCTAAAATAGATAAAGTGTAATTGTCAATGATAATATTATGTGTATCGCTTCACCCCTGACTGTGGTTTCTTCTTGGGCATATCTGCTTGAGTGCTTTCTTAGCCAAATCTTAATGTACGGAAACTAGGAAGTGTCAATGAGAAGAGATTATTTAATCCCCAAATCCATTTAAAATCTTTTTGTCCTTCCTGTTGATCTGTGCCGCTTTTAAAACATGAGTGGGCTGTCAAAATTTAGTGATATTATTAGGTCAAGTTTGAGTACCTGAACGGGATGCCAATAGAAAAGCTCACCAATAATAGCATAGTATTCCTATGGGTATACGTGAAAACTTAAAGGGGTACTACGGACAGATACAAGTTAGTCTGAAAAGGAAGAGTATACAAAACGTATAACCAAAACAGTAAAAATATCAAACGTCAGGGAAGTTTACGACATTGCGAAGTGTTGCTATCCTTTTTTTACAAAACAGTTCTCGAGCATTCGATGTGAATATGCAATTGAGTGAGCTGATGACTACCAACACGTCACAATCATTTTAGATTTATTGTGTAAAAAAATGAAAATTCATTTTTATCTTATATGAAAATGTCAAACATAATGTTTTTTTTTTCCTGGCGGAATAGTAATGATCAGTATCAATAATGATATATGGAGATTTGAAACTAGGCCATAATCGCATTGAACAGACAGATCAAAATTTAAGGAAACAACCTGGAAAATGCATGGTTTTATGTACAATTTGCGTACGACAAGGGAGACTTCGGTGCACGATTTCTTTACTTCGTTAATCTTATTCGATATTGATCGAATTTTTTTTTTGTGTTGTTTTTTGAAATTCAACTCTCTTTTTTTTTAATATCAGACTATCTTTCTAGGTGGTTCGCAATTCACCTTTATTATGACGTCATCTCACCTGGAATGACTGTAGGACAGCGTTAGAGGCGAGGAATGCCTTCTCTACAGCCTTGTCCGAGTTCTCCTCGCTCTGTGCGTTCCAGAAGAACACGAGGTTGGTTAGCCCAAGGAGGGGGAACAGCACAGCTACCGCCTTCACCGCTTTCCTGTAAAGACAATTATTATGATGTTCTTGTTAAAAAGAGTGGACTCCCGCTAAAGGAAGACCTCGGACTGGCAGTTTTATTTCGTTGTATTTGGGGGCACTGTGGCATAGTGGATAAGACTCCCGACTCCCGATCGGAGGACCCGAGTTCGAATCCCACCAAGTGTTTACGTCCTTGGACAAGATGTTTTACCCACCACGTCCCTCTCGACCCAGGTGTATAAATGGGTACCTGGCATAGCTATAGGATAATAATAATGACAGGGCCCTCTGGTAGAGCAGTGGCAACACTGAAGAGGCTATACCGTGGGCAAATAAGATCTTAGTATTAGTATTAGTGTTATTATTATTATTATTATTATTATTATTATTATTATTATTATTATTATTATTATTATCATTATATAGAGGTATACAGGTGTACGAGTATAGCTGATAATGATATTCTTACCTCATTTGATTCGTCTCCACAGTGTTGCTGGCTTGCAGCTTGGTTATGAGAATCCTGATGATGTTGATCAGGAATAACGAGTTTAGCTGAGTGGGAAGGAAGTAGAACAACAGAAGAATAGAAAATGAAAAAAAAAATAGATACCATCCCTGTCAGCGTGACATTGGCAAAAAAAACAACAACAACTTTCGGTATAATTACTATTTTAGCTGTAGTTTTGATTTGGACATCACAGACAACCTATATCATTTTACATCATGTAGTAATTATTGATAGATTGTGTATAGATGTAGAGATTTGTGGAATTTATTATGACCCCTGAGCAGACAAGCGAAAAAACCCCAACACATACACTGAACAAGGATAATAGCATAGGGGGCTCACATATTCCAGTATAGCAGTGTAATCCAATAAAAGATAGCACTTGCTTAACAAGTTCACCTGCGTAGAATTAATGCATGCTTTCTTCGTTTGTTCTGCTTCCATGAGCCCCAATCGTACATTCTTATGTGAAGCTGCTGTGTCATTATCCCTGTTCATTGTGATTTATCATGAATTATTTTGAAAACATTGTTATTCCTTATCCTTATCACTATAAAGTCTAAAACTCTGTACCCAGTATAAACAATAAATAGATGTTCAAATGCGAAAGTCTGAAAATCATTCAGGTCTCTTTTTAGCACTGAAATATAAACGAACACAATCAAATTGTAAGAAAAATGTACAAAACATCTTCGCATACAACAGTTTCTTCCTGAAATTCGAATCCATACCTTATGATGTGAATTATGTGTGATTGTTTTGGATTTCAAAGTAAGATACGTATAAGTGGTTTCTGTTCTAAAGCCAGACCCACGATTGCTGTGAATTTCATGTCTACTAATGTCTTTTCGTAATAAGCATGGTTGGATAATAACGGGCAGAAACTGTGCAAACAACAACCCGGATGCAATGTGCTTTCTCAATGACGTACATGCCCGTGCATACAATCTACAATGTATAATAAAAATAGTGTACAGTGTAATACTATTATGATGCGTGCGTGGTTAATGAATGCATCAAATTTATCATTCAGGGCTTAGAATACTACAGTTTATTCTCTGCAAACTGCATGAACACTGGCATGAAAAACAAAACAAAAACAAAAATGAAATCGTGGACACGGATTTCTAATGATAAATGGGGAATTTAACCTCATTGATGGTAAAAACAATAAACGACGATAAATACAGAAAAAAAAAATCAAAATACAGCCTCATTTTTCAACCAAAGCTGTAGCTGTGGTAACCGGTGTGATAACGGGTGCTGTTCGTTATTCCGAAGGTTCGCTATTGCGAAGGTTCTTTATTCCGAAGGGTCGTTAATCCGAAACACACAAATTCCCTATACCGAGAGATTCGTTAATCCGAAAATGAAAAAGGGTTCGTTAAAATAATCCGAACATTTGTGGCGTTATTCCGAAGGTTCGTAATTCCGAAGATTCGTTAATCCGAAAATGAAATTCGGAACAATAAACCTTCGGAATAACGAATCTTCGGACTAAAGAGCCTTCGGAATAACGAACCTTCGGAATAACGAGCTGTAACCGTGATAACTCACCACTATGGCCGCAATCGTGGGGACTCGGAGAATCCAGATGTAAGGATCTTCCAGGGGATTGACCCAACAGTCGGACGAACTGTGGCACGCCATCGTGATCGCCCAAGACACCACAAACACCAGAGGAGAGACTGAACATTTGCAGGAAAAGGGAAAGAAAGCAAACGATGAAAAAAGAAGAAAAAATAAAAACATCTTCATCATCGAACTGTTATGTTTACAACGGTAGATTAATGTTTAATCATGACATGGTAAAAAAAAATAAGTTAACAAAGAAACACAATGTTTGACTGCCAACAACTTGAGGAATGTCTACAAAGAGCAAATCCAAAAAGAAAAAAAAAAGCATGAATTCTTAGGATGATCGTCTTTCTTTCTGAAAGGTAGGTAACTGCATGACTTGTCGGGCGATCTATTTTGTTTTTATCATTCAATCTCATCTCGATTTTCACAAAGTGAAACATGACACATTTCCATATCTAACGCAGTTTGAGACTGACAGGATGGTAAGATCTGTCATGTGGTTTTCGATGCGAAGGCAACTTGTCAACATCGTTTCGGCGTTTCCTCCAGGACAAGAAGGCAGTTTATCGTGATTTAAAACTTCATGTACTTTGTTTCAGACGAAGAAGTGTGAGAAAACGGCCTATTCCAACTCGTTTTAGCGCCTTGTTTAAGACAAGAAAGCGAGACGGCTTCATTTCAACCATGCGCGCGCACCTTGCTCAGAACTAGATTGCCAACATGTTACAAACTTACCCACGCCTTTACATGCTTTTATAGGAGGAAGAGTGAGAATAATTGGACCCCACCCAGACGATAATTTGCCTTCGTGTCCAAAACAAGTTTCAAAGCAAGTCCTATCATTACCTTCTTGTCCTTAAAAAAATGCACGCAGATGAAAAAAAAAAAAAACAAACTTATTGCTGTTTGCTCGGTTAAGCAGTTGTTTCTTATTTTCCTCGATTTGTACTCATTATTGTGTATCCCTTAAATTTTCTTTCATTGATTAGTTTCAGTATCTGCTTACAAATGCATTTATTTGTCTGTTTAGTCATATCACACCCGTTCTCTTCCCTCCTCTCTTCTCCACTTTATAAGTAGCAGCTTGTTCGTTCTGTACTGCATTTTTTTTTCTGTTCGCATTCCCTTCCGCTTCACCTCCAGAAACCAAGCAGTGAAGTACTTCCAATTATAATCTTATATAAGTTACCCTTGACTGGTATTCTTTTTATAGGTTGCGCAAAAATAGCATAATGTAAAGACATACAGCACACAGGTTTTCACGTTCGGAAGCTATCACGATAAATTCTTCCTGGGTAAATAAACTGATGTCTCTATAGAGTTACTGCCGCTTTCAAAGGATACATCAAGCTGGCACGGTGTATGGGTCATGCCAATACTCCGGCACCATCACACGAATTGCTTGAGAAATCGATTCATTTTGAAGCAAACCTTTATCCCTTGAAGTTGTTACTGACCTCGGAGAAAAAACAAACAAACAAACCAAGGGCATGACAAGAATAGTACATTGAACAAAAACCGCTCGTGTTTGCGTGTTGACCGTTGCGTCTATAAAGTGCACTCTAATTCCCGTTGATAGATGCAACAACGAGTTTCGTTAACACCAATCAGACTGACAGCGTGAGTCTCTATAGTTGGGTATAGGGTCGATCCCCTTCTCTGGTGTCACGAAAAGGAAAGAGAAGATACGGGGAAAAAGAATCAATGGCAACGGAGTCCATTCGAGATGCAGGGCCCTCCACTCCTGAATAATGCATCTGCACTTTTTTGGCTCAGAGCACTTTCCATTTGAGCAATAAACGGGAGAGTCACCTGCCAGATGCAGACACATTTGAGTCCTGGAATACAAGATTTGCGATAGGGGGGAAACCGTCTGCTATTATTACCAGACCAAAGAAGAGGAGGAGGAGGAGGAGGAGGAGGAGGAGGAGGGCGGACGAGGACAAGGAGGTGGAAGAGGCAGATGATGAAATAAAGTAATGATGATAGCAACAACAGCAGGAGGAAGAGAATAAGGAGGAGGAGGAGGAGGAGGAGGTATATAGAAGAGGAGGAGGAAGACGGTTTGGGAGGAATCGAGGTTATATGAGGAGAAAGAGGATACACCTTACGATATGGGGAAGCCATCTGCTAATGTACCGTGGAATGGGGTCGACGAGAAGACGCCGTGGTAACAGGAGCGCTAGTATTATTGATATTTGTCTAATAATATTACAAGAGACAAAGAGGGAGGGACAGAGAAAGAGATAGAGAGAGAGAGAGAGAGAGAGAGAGAGAGAGAGAGAGAGGGATGAGATAACGCGAGAGAGGAGAGAAGAAAAAGAGACAGGTATATAGAGAGCGAGGTGTATTTAGGTGTTTTAGGATGTTAAAAGTAATGGACGTTGAAGTATCTGAATTGGTCTCCGTTTCATTGGTAAAACCCGATATACAAGTAGGAGATGTAAATGCGAAAGAGAGGTCATATGTTTTGTTTTTGCAGCAGAAGCATGAGAGCGGACAAAAAAATATTAATAATATTAACATTACTGGCCTCAGAAGAATTTGGGAGGATGTGAGGGGAAAAATGGAATTATCGGGGACACCAGAAACTGTGATGTGGGACACAGGAAATGCAACTTGTTGCATGGCTGCCTAAATGCAGAGAGGGGGTGGAGGGGAGGGGTGGAAGGGGACGTGGAGAAGGCAGGGAGACAGGGGAAGGAGGGAGAGGGGAGGCCTGGCGGAGATAGTACTTTAGAGCACCCATCTTTTTGACAATCATCTATGGGCGATGTTGATGAATTCAGTTCTCCCCAACGTCTCTCCCCACACGGCTAGTTTAGTACAGTTAATTGATCCTTTAGATGTTGTTTTAATGTCAGCTTCACATGCCCAGCTGTCTTCATGTTTCTCGTGATTCAAAATTGGGCGGAGACAATCATAATTTCTGTCTCATCGCAAGAGTTTGTCGACGAGATGAAGAGAAATTAATAACCCAACCATCTACATGGAAGACGTTTAAAAAAACATGGAAACCCCCCACATATTGGTCATAAGCAGAACAATGAGAGAGAAAATGTCGTACTGACAAGGAATGGAAGAAGGTAAGAAAGAAAGAAGGAAGGAAAGAAGGAAGAAGGAAAAGAAGCAAGAAAGCAGACTTTTTCTGACTGTCCACGAAGGATCAACTCACTTCCGTACCGTGGTCAATCAACAGTTTACTGTTTATATACAAGCAAGATTCGACCGGGAAAATAGCTGGGGTGAGAGAATGTGGGGTGGGGGTTGGAGCGTAGTGGTGTAGCTACTGCATCACTTAAAGATGCACTCCGATAGGAATCCGTTCTTAATAATATTATGCTCGATAACCTGGCGGTTGACGCCATCTTCCTAAATCCACTTGGGCCACTTTTTTATCCCCAAAGAGGAAGCAACCGACGGGTTGAGGAAAAAGTGTGGCATCTTATCTTAATGAATGATTCCGTTTTGTTTTCGTATTCATACGATGCGTGCAGCATCAGTGACTATCAAAACTGTTTTGCTTTTGTGGGCATCCTCTAGAGGAATTTACAGGTGTATGGTAACGTGGTTGACCCTATAAAAGTTACCTCTCGAGAAGCGCCTCCATAATTACAAACCTAACCCGTCCACTGACTGTGTTTATTTCCTTGTACAAGTTTGAACGCGAGTGTAATGATGTTGCATGTAACTTTTACCTTTGCGAAGCTGTAATAATTGGCTTGGGTTAAAATGGACCACTGTGTGTGTGTGTTTTTTTTTTTTATGGTCATTGCCAAACATACCATTGCATCTTAAACCACTATAGGAATCACATCCACAACATACGGACGTGATGGATATTAAAGGGATGGTACAGTATTGATGGTGGAGATGAGAATTGGGCTTTTCACTTTTTGCGAGATACCAAGAAAACACTTATGATATTGTACAGAGCATACCATTTCAAGAGGAATCCGAAGTTTATTTGATGAAAATTGGGTTTGGCATGACTGAAACATCCAAAAACAAAGTAAAACAAAGCGATCGCAATAAAGTGTGGGTCCCACACTTTATTAGAATCGCTCTTTTTTGGATATCTTAGCCATTTCAAAACCAATTTTCATCAAATAAACGTTGAATTCCTCATAGAATTACATGCTCTTTCATAAATTCATATAAGAGGTTTCTCATTATCTCACCTAAAAAAATGTTAGAAACCTGAAATTAGGTCTCAACCAAACTGAATGATCCCTTTAAAGTACTGCACATCTCCTTCGGTTAATCAAACAACAAAGTTAATCTAAACATTTGTCGGTGGTATATTTTAGTTCTAGTTAATGCAAAGATATCTCTTCATAATGAATGCCGTGAAACCCAATCGACAATTCAGGGAAAACTCTCAAAGCACAACGGTCAGCACTAGACAAGGATTCCTCTCAAAATTTACACGACACTTTCAAATGTCAATTTCGCTGGTATGCATGTTCTATAGTACGTACAGAGTGTACATATTTGTAGGTAGAAACGATTCTACACAGACCTGCTAGTACACTACAGGGGCGACCGCATTCAGCGTCGTCTGGTCAGGCTATCTTACATCAGTAGTTTTGCTCGAATCGTGCAGAAAATTTCCCAGGAAAATCCTTTTTTCCGTCCCAGACCAACAAAAGTATCGTGAAAGGTGAGCTGTATGGCTGGGAAATATCGGTACAACGATGCCGAACATAAGAAACTTAGGGCCTAGAAAATCTCGAAATCGTGTTGTGACCTACCTGTGCGTGGACAGTTTGTGAAGCGATGTTTTTACGTGGACCGGCAGGCTGTGGCCCTCGGTTATAAACCGAGAAAAATCCTGAAACCAGATGCAATCCTGACCATTTGCTCACATGAGTTATAAAACAGAAACACCTCGAGCATCGACTTCGAAGAGAACCGAGGGAAAAAAGCGGAGCGAGGTAAGGAAAGTGGCTAGCTATGTTTAATTTACCGTGGGCCTGCAGCCGGGGTTGGACTGCAGTACAGTGCCACTGAGCTAGCTGCTGCCAGTGCCGACTGGACATGCACGGCAAAGTGGAGCGAAATCATATCCCTACGACCCCCTGTGTTTACCCTTCCCGGCTCACGTCATATTTTTTTTTTTCGAGGAAAGGCGATTATCTGACTACTTACAGAAATATTGAGATACAAACAATATTTTCTTTGAAGAATTCGACTCTCTCATGCACAGGTTATCTTCGGTTTGAATGCCAAAATCGACTGGACGGAGTCGAGTGTACTGTGTATTGGTATGGTAAGGATTTGCGCGCGAGAGTGGTTTCTACGCTAAGAAGTATGCAACACGGACGGAAGCTAGAAAACGACCGTGCCTATTTGATGTCAAGTTCATGGTATATTTGGTTTAAAAATACATATAAATTTATGTTTACAATATTAATTTTTCGTAAATTATATATATCTAAGCTTGAAATATTTTGTTTGAAATTATAAAACCACAAACTTTCACATTATATGATAAAATTGCAACTAATCATTTGAACACTTAAATTGGTTTTTAGAGGCACGGCTGTCAACTTGGTGAGTAGGGCATGCACTACGTAGCATCTTTTGCCGGCTCTTTCACGATCGCTTGCAGAAATTATTTTTCAAAAATCGCGTACGGAGACAATTTTTGATGTCCAAGCGTATAAATTGGTGAAAGTTTATATTTTTTACTCTTCTTAATTATCAGTACAGTAAAAATCTCAGGACTGCTTCCCTTTAAAAACGCTGTCACTCCTCAGCCCCTTTAAATGTTGATTTACCCTTTTCTTTTTAAGAGTGTAGGAGGCTAATTTCAATTTCAGATCGAACAGCTAGTCACGAGTCGTTTTGACCGATGCCATGCAATTTGCCGTAATTCGCGATAACGGGTTCGGTTCAAATTTACGAAGGTGATCGGAAATTCTATATTTAGCGTTCTCGTCATTTTGGTGCAAGTTGGTACATTGTTTAATTTGATAAGTCCCCATGGGTTTGAAAATAGGCCCTACACTAGCGCCTGTTTCTCTTTATTCGAGACAGTGTGTATATTGGTATTGTGCCATCATCACACTTGTGCTTGTTTTGTTCAAAACAAACTGTCTTTTTCTCCATCCTTTACAAGTTACTTTCAATACGCAGTAGTTCAAAGGATGTTTTGATATACAGGAAGGTAAACGAGTAATTGCTGTTCGATCACCGCGATCCCCCGACTTTCAGCTAGAGCCGCGTTGGCCGGCACGCAATGCTAAATCACTCTAACCAAAGATTCTACGGAACAGTATTACCCAGTGATGAAAAAAAATCCAACAAATCTTTATTTCCCGTTTGTTGTTGTTGTTTTTTCCGTCTCAAACACTGTCATTTCTCGTTGTAAAGTTATCTTTCGACATTATTGCAATAGTCGGGTAACGGGAAAACAAAACGTAAGGATTTTGTGTTTGATTCCGCACATATTCTCTTTATTTTACATATGTAGAGAAAGAAAGAAAGAAAGAAAGAAAGAAAGAAAGAAAGAAAATGACCCCATGCTCGTCTAAAGAAGTTTAAGCTTTTCACGCTGCAACCTACTAGGTGACGTCTATTCGGTGTGGCGCTCTCTCAAAATGAGTACTATGTCGCACGTGGAGTTTTCCTGTAATGAGCCAGAGATGAAGGGGATGCACTACTCGGGTCAAATAGGGAAGTTATTTTATGACGGATAATGATTCCTTGTGTTTTATTTATCTGTTCAGAAAATTTCAGTGTGAAAAAATTAGTAAAAGTGTCCCAAATCACGGTTGCTTTGAGACATTTTCTTTCCGTTACAATTTTTTTTTCCAACCATCGACTTTACGGTGCGCTTTGCACCTATTGTTCTTGCCCGATCGTAGCCTTTTGTCAAGGCCCTCTCGCTGTAATGGGCAAGCGAAGCGAGCTCAGCCGACCGCGCCAGCGCGCAACCCCACTCAGCTGCATTTGGGCTTTCTTCACCATACAGCAAGAGGGCCTTGACAAAAGGCTGGCCCGATCGAGACTCCGCTTCCGTTGTAGAGCATAAGATGCTAATGAGCATTGTAGTCCAGGCGCAGGGACCCAGAAAAAATGACTTCGTTCAACCCACCCCGCAGAAAAGGTTTTGACTGCATAGGGTGGTCGGTTGGACTCTCTGGAACACCCCTAGGTAGTATGTGATTCGAAATTGTGGTATCAATAAAATTTTACAGGCCATTTTAGTTGCGACAAGACCTTATTGTTCAAAAAAGAGTCTGCGCACGCCAAGACTACTACACGCACCACTAGCACTCGCAGACTTTTTCCTCGGCAAACAAGGGTTTTTGCCAGCAAACTCACTAGCTGAGGTCAGTGTAGTTTAGTTTCTAGCCGTTTTTATTTCGTGTATATTTTTTCCGAGTTGCAGCAAGCCGAGTGAGGTTGCATACCCAGTGATTGTGACCCCAAACCGTTCGGGCGTCGCAATCACTTGGTATGCGCCTTCGCTCGGCTTAGCACAATAAAGTGGGCTTCTACACATGCGCAAGCTGCAACTCGGAGAGATGAAAACGAAATAAAAACGACTAGAAACTAGACTGGGGTCGGTTACGGCTGGCACTGAAAATTACAACATAATCACAGTTTTTTGCAGTTATTTCATGAATAATTCCTCAAAACACCGTAAAACCATATATATATATATATATATATGTTGCTAGAGATGTAAGCAAAACAATGGGATACATTGTAAGTTAAAATATTGTGCATGGTTACCATGGTAACCACATGTATACAGGTGATTGATAATCCAAAAAATGCTCGAACTGCTGCAAACTTTGGTATTTTTTGTTCAGTTTTTTTTTTGTAGATAGGTGAATTAAAAACAAAAATTTCTATTGATTATTGTTCAAAAAAGTTTTTTTCCTGTTGCCATGGCAACCAGTAATATCCAATCAGGATTCAGCTGTCAATACTTAAGAACTAATGCCCATATTTTCAAAAAGCTCAATAAGCATGTCATTCTGCATAATTGTACCATTTACCGTACTTTTAACAAATATTTGACTTCAAATTACAGGCAAATGTTGTTTCCACCAATGTATGGACACAAAATTCCCTTCAAAATCTATGTTAATACAGAGAGCAAAGCCGACGATATTCTGATATTAGCTTTTTAGAGTATATATTTACAGAGTAATGGTTATTCGAAACAACCTTGGAAAAGAGCAGAAGAAAGCAATTGATTGTTCTTGTTCTTAAAGGAAATTCATTCAAGAATGCAGATAAATTCCTTTCTAAAGAAGGAATATACACGTACACTGGTATCCATCAATGGAATTAAAAGCGTACTTTTCGTTGGTAAGCTATCCATCAATGGAATTAAAAGCGTACTTTTCGTTGGTAAGCTATATATATTTGGACAACTTGTGGTGATATTTCATAATCAAGTTCGAATTACCAATTCTTTGTTAAATATGAATTCAATTTTTCATTTCTTGTTAAGCCTGTTACTAGAGCTCACAGTGTGATGGATTGACTTTCAGTACTTTGTTATATATATGTATATATATATATATATATATATATACAAGTATTTTAGCTTTATTTTCAACAAGTTTATTTGTGGATCGAGGTATTTGTGAATCAGGGTATTTTAAGGACGTCTCAGGGTCAGACAATTCAGACAATCAGACAACTTTCTGTCTCAAATATACCATCAGCATTTATGTTAATACCACACCAGCGTGCAATAAAAGTGGAAAAAAAATATCTCGAGTGTAAATACTTTTTCGTGCTTTTCGTGGACTGTAAGTGCACGAAATTTGAATCATTCTGTTTGTTATAGGCTATATCTAAAGTGTAGATACATTTTTTGTGCTTTTCGTGGACTGTAAGTGCACGAAATTTGATTCATTCTGTCGATATAGGGTATCATTATTTGGACAACTTATGGTGATATTTCATAACCAAGTTCGAATCGTTAGTTCTTTGTTAGATATGAATTTCTTGTTATGCCTGTTACTAGAGCTCACAGTGTGACTGACTTTCAGTACTTTGTTATACATTACAGTACAAGTTTTGTAACTTTTTTGTTCAACAATTTTATTTGTGGATCAGGGTATTTTAAGGACATTTCGGGCTCAGATAACTTTCTATTTTCCACAGTCATTTATAAGTTTGCCACAACAAAGTAGGATAAAGTGAAAAAAAATATCTGGAATCCAGACACGTTTGTTTATTTTGCCTTACGTGCTCATGATCACCCATTGTAGGTCGGGTCTTAACCCTGTAAAGCCCAAGCTATTTTGACCCCTTTCAGGCCCAAGGGGGGGGGGGGGGCGGCACATTGTGCCCCCTACATAACTTCTTTATTATATGATGTATGACCGTCATATTTGGCACATGGGTAGAGCAACTCATGCTCTACATGACCCAACATTTCTCAAGGTTACCCACTGAGGGCACTATTTCCCAAAATATAAAAAATACATAGAAAATATGCTAAAATCATGTTTTTTCTTTCTATTTCTTTATCCCCAGTAAATATGTTGTTATTTTATATAAATCATTTTCATATTTACTACAAAGGAAGAGCAAGTCAACGTTCACTATTTGTTATGGTTGAAATTTCTCAAGGTCAACATGTGGGGGCGTAATTCATTACAATATAAAGAAATATATGAAACCTATTACGTATTGCTTGGAATGGGTGCATATATTTGTATCACATTTCATATTTCCAAAATACTGAAATTTTAAGTTTACAGATTGATATTATGATAAACAAATGATATTCCAGGCAAAGCTTGTGTGAAGATAACACAAAATAAAAAGGTAATCTTTGAAAAATGCTGTATTTTCGATTATTTCTATTATATCTATTGTTTGATGCCTATGTTATATAGAAAATAAAGGAAATAAAAAGAAGACCATTTCAGGGTAATTCTCAACCATAATTACTTCACATTTCTTTCCTTTAGCAAACTATAGCCAAGAAAACCCCAATTTCATCCATAATTATATTGTTAACTGAAATTGAAACAGAAAATCATACAAAATCTGACTAACATGGTTGTCAGTTTACGGTTGCCATAGCAAACAGGAATATCGGACATACCTAAATTATATATCAAAATGTTTGTAATAAGATTTTAGGAAAAGCCACCAAATTTGGTTGAAATCGGGTAAAGGGTTTAGGAGCGGCAAATGAAGATATGGTAGGGGGCACAATGTGCCCCCCCCCCCTTGGGCTTTATAGGGTTAAACTACCCACCTCAACACTACAAAGTTAACCTGGATAAAACGGATAGGACCTCTAAGATTTTCCCTCATTCTCTCCTTAATAGCATTAATTCATTACTGCACGTTTTAATACAAATTTACATGTCATGACTTTTCATTTTATTTTTTTATTTTTAACCCTAGCTTACCAACGAAAAAGTACGCTTTTAATTCCATTGATGGATAATGCAGTGTACGTGTATATTCCTTCTTTAGAAAGGAATTTATCTGCATTCTTGAATAAATTTCCTTTAAGAACAAGAACAATCAATTGCTTTCTTCTGCTCTTTGCCAAGGTTGTTTCGAATAACCATTTCTCTGTAAATATATACTCTAAAAAGCTAATATCAGAATATCGTCGGCTTTGCTCTCTGTACTAACATAGATTTTGAAGGGAATTTGTGTCCATACATTGGTGGAAACAACATTTGCCTGTAATTTGAAGTCAAATATGTGTTAAAAGTACGGTAAATGGTACAATTATGCAGAATGACATGCTTATTGAGCTTTTTGAAAATATGGGCATTAGTTCTTAAGTATTGACAGCTGAATCCTGATTGGATATTACTGGTTGCCATGGCAACAGGAAAAAACTTTTTTGAACAATAATCAATAGAAATGTTTGTTTTTAATTCACCTATCTACAAAGAAAAACTGAACAAAAAATACCAAAGTTTGCAGCAGTTGGAGGCATTTTTTGGATTATAAATCACCTGTATACATGTGGTTACCATGGTAACCATGCACAATATTTTAACTTACAATGTATCCCATTGTTTTGCTGACATCTCTAGCAACATATATATATATGGTTTTACGGTGTTTTGAGGAATTATTCATGAAATAACTGCAAAAAACTGTGATTATGTTGTAATTTTCAGTGCCAGCCGTAACCGACCCCAGTCTAGTTTCTAGTCGTTTTTATTTCGTTTTCATCTCTCCGAGTTGCAGCTTGCGCATGTGTAGAAGCCCACTTTATTGTGCTAAGCCGAGCGAAGGCGCATACCA